>NC_092865.1:25155135-25162075 GCF_032062135.1 Pyxicephalus adspersus | reverse complement strand
ATACATGCAGCATAAATGCATCACTTTGTCAGGTCTCTATGTCTTGATTATATTTTTGGTAAACGTTTAGAGCTGTGCTTTGTATTAATGGTTGGATTTTTATGTCCTAGCAGTGTTTGGTTAATAGATAAAAATATTTTTCACAGCCCGGTATATTTTGGTACATTTTAGTGTTAAACCTAGTATTTGAAGTGCATTTGTTCCAAAATTATAAAACTTTGCTAGGTTTTTTTCTGTAAGGGGGAAATTCTTGCGACTAATCCTCATGCTAATACACTGTGAGCTGTGTATATAGTTAAAGCATCGGCTCACAGAAGACCTGAAAGCGTCCCCACATGCTAAAAACACTGAGAAAGGCTGTCTATAGCCTAAAGAAGCACTATTTTTAAACTGTGTGGAGCTGTGGAGATCTAGGCCTCCTAGGAGTCCTGAGTCCCCTAAGACTCAGCGCCATTATAGGAGCCCCGTCAGGGACCCTCCGGTCCCCCGAGTTCAGCCTTAGCAGGCTGCTGCTGCCAGGGAGGCCGGGAGGAATTCTCGGCCATGGCGGAGTCACAGGGGAGAGGCTTGTGGAGCTTCAGTTGGCCGACCTGCTTCTCTTCCTCCTTCTGTGGAGACTGGAGAGCGTGCAGAGGACAGCAGGCGACCAGTGGGATCTGTTGGCTGGGCTGCTGGATGCATAGGGCAGCCCCTGCCTGCTGAGGATGATCAAGGTGCCCAGCGTTCAGCACTGGCCCAGGTGCTGGGAGGAGGCGGTCTGGAGGTTCTGGAGAGTCAAATCACCTGTGTAATTTATTGCACAATTAAATTTATGTTAGAGCTAAATAACTCTTTTACAGATGCAAGGATGCAGACTCAGTTGCAATGGTCACATCTGAGTGACCACTGAGTCACAACTTTAGCAAATAACAAATGTCCACTACCTGGGTAACCTGGGCTTGCGTCTGCCTTTGCTTCTGGTTTTTATGGGGTCTGGGAAGGGCGCACACACAGGAGTATCTGATGCAAATGTCTAATTGGATACCTGCCAGGCTGCCAGCAACAAACATTTTATATTCCACTTCTGCTTCCCAGCTAAATTCTTGATTGGCCTGGATCTGAACATTAACACCATTTGTCCATTCTCATATTGGAGATACATGCAGCTCTTTATATTTAACAGTATGGGCCTTGATGAGGTGGATATTCTAGAATCAGTTTTCAAACACATTTTCTTGTGTAATAAAGGTTGTTTTTACAAAACTTTAACAAGTTTACTTTAGTAACATCTAACAAAAATCAACAATCAATCATAAAAATTAAACTATGAACAGTAAAAACACTGAAATCTAAAGATTTGCTAAAAATTCACGCATTTGCCTTTCCCCATCAGGGCTCCTCCTAAAGTTGCTAGAGGTTCCTGTAGAAGTGTGCAAGTGTGCCTAAAATGACCACCAATATGAAGGGACACTTCTACAACGACTACCAACATGAGGAGATTTATTTCATATCAGCATTTTGACTGAAATATATTTTTTCTATAGTGCATGGGGTGTAAACATTTACTGGCCCTAGGTGTTTCAAATAGTTACGCTACATTATATATAAAATAAATATTTAAATATATTACAGTATATATATATATATATATATATATATATATATATATATATATATATATATATATATATATAGTTTTAGAAAAATATATTACTATACAGTATACCAAATTATTGCATTTTCAGTATTTTTGATTTATTTATGTATTTTTGTTTAAGCTGATTTTTGTGTTTTTAAGTAATTTTTTTTTTTTTTTTACATGATTGTGTGTTGTGTGTGACCCTTGTTCGGACATATTTCTGTAAGTTAGAGGTCTACAATTTTAAAATAAATCTCATGAAAAACAGTATAACACTTTTGGTACAGAAATCTAGACATCAGTGAAACGCCCAGGTGGTTAATAAATGTTCTTTACAAATAATAATTATGGGAAAGATGCAGAGGGAAGTTTTAGAAGACAATGAATGAAGACAGGTAAGTTTTCAGTACAGCCAGAATTCACTTGGGGACAATAACAAGTCAACATCCTGGTGAGGAGCTTGCACAGATAATCACACATGCTACTGTTCGTCCATCATATTTTAACTATAGCTGCATTTCCAATATTATAAAGATGACAACATCATCTAAAATATTGTTTCCACTAGAATATGTATTTTAAGCAATATATTTGTCAGCAATAATAGTTATTTTTAATTTTTTGTTGCTAATAAAAAAATTGGAAACAATACATTTGGTGCTTTATTAAAACCTATAGTGAAGGTATGTGTAAGCTCCTATCACAGGTCCTTCACCTTTTGCTGTGAAGGAAGAGGGACACTTCTGTTTCTTTAATTTTAAAGTGTATCTGGGCTCTTGGTGGCAGGAGGAAAAGGCTTTTAGGCAAAGATTAACTATATTTACAGTCTAGAGATCATGTTAATACAACCGTGTTTGCGTGGCCTAACTCAAGGAGTAAAAAGTGAAAAATAATCATGAGTGAAAAAAAACAAGTGGAAAATAAATACAAAGTATCAAGTGTAATAGTAGACAAAATCAGTGAGGAGAATGTTGTCTCTATTTGCGACGCGTTTCACCTGATGGCTTCCCCAGGGTAGTGCAGAGACTTTAACTATATAGTTTGAATAAAATTAGAAAAAAAGCAAAAATAAATTTGTAATAAAGTGTATAAATAAATATAGTACACTTGTAGGTAAATTAGTTAGTTGTTTACACAATACATACAGGTAAAGGAATTATGAATATGTATAATAAGTATACAACCATACTTACAGTATGACTTATTTCATTATGCTGTTGTAATGCGCCTGGGCACACAAACCACAACCAACTCCAGATATCCTTGAATCAGGCTTTATTCAGTGTCATAAAGCACAGTAAGGGTTAAGTCCAAATAAGCAAAGTACAAATGGGTAAGGCAAAGACAGGTCAAGAACAATCCGAGGTCAGGGCTGGCAGCAGGCAGAATGGTCAGTAACAATCCGAGGTCAGGGCAGGCAGAGTTCAAGCAGAGTCAACTTCAGACCAGGTCGCTAAGGAGATGGCCAAAGCAGGTAAACTTAACCAACGCAATGACACACCCAAGCACACTGAGTTCACAGAGGCTTATAGTGGGCAATGGTGTACAGGACAGGCTCTCCTTAAATGGCCAGAGTGACCAATGGCCTTGCGCCACCTGGCACCGTCTGATAGGAGACTAGCTGAATCCGATTGGCCGCAGGGAATTCAAACTAACTGTGTCCCGCCCCAGGGCGAGGCAGCCGAGTGCCACGCCCTCAGGGGGTACAAGAGGGACGCATTGTAGCACGCGCACCTCTTCCCACAGCACCCCTAGGACGTGCACTACTTTGCACATGCAAAGGAGTGCTGAGAGCAGGATATGCAGTAACCACATCTGAAGGGATGCAAGGGATGCTGCCTGGCTGAACAGTAGTTTGGCCAGGATGGATCCCTCCGCCTGCAGAGAGAGACAAGCTGCGAGTAGAGCAGCAGCCTCGGCCATGCTGCCTGCTACAGCGGGGTCTCCCTCTGTGGCTGGGATCCCCAGGGACACCGAGGGATCGCAGGACGGGTAAGTCCCTTACAGCTGTGAGTGGGTGACCAATGAGATGGTCCCAAAGTGTGAAAATGCTCGAATGTATGCAAGTAGATAGGAATAGGTAGCTAGAGGGTAGTAAAGGAATAAGGTTAGTAAATAGAGGAAAAATAAATAAATTATAAACAAATGTATCAATAGCATTCTAATAATCTAAGAAATAAAAAAGAAGAAGGGATTTATTGAGTAGATTATGAGGTTTTCTGGATGTGGACAGTAAATGCAGACAGTTGGGTGCTACAATGTATGAAATAGGAAAGTGAAATGTTATGGATTCAGACTGCTTATATCAAATAACATGAAAACTAAAGAGGGTAGGATGAACATGTAGGGAGTTGGGTTATTGTAACAAGAGGGAGTGGTAGGGGCTCCCAGAAAAGGAAGGCCAGCCCTGTGTTTGAGCACCCCAACATGTTTGCAAAGTTATTTGAAGATGTGCAGGTGTCTCTCTCATGGGTTAGGCATGTGGTGGACCAAGTGAATAAATTACTTGGAGGGGCTGGACAGGACCCAGCTGTCTTGGTCCATGTTGGAACCAATGACATTATAGATGGAAGATGGAGGATCCTTAAAAATCAGTTTAAGGAACTAGGTTTCAAGTTGAAGAAAGGGACCTCCAAGGTTATGCTCTCTGGAATAATGCCTGTAGCATGTGCAACACAGGAAAGGCAGAGGGAGCTGAGACAGCTAAATGCATGGCTTAAGTCCTGGAACAAAAGGGAAGGGTTTTGGTTCATAGAGCACTAGGCTGACTTTTCATTGGGGTACAAACTGTATGCCAGAGATGGTTTGCACCTAAATGAAAGGGGGTCTGCTGTGTTAGGGAAAAGATTTAGGGGAATGGTGGAGGGATATTTAAACTAGGACAGAGGGGAGAGATGGCAGAAAGGTTATTCAGGGGTCAGACACTAGTGGAGGGTTAATTTGGGATAGTTGGGAGGATGGTTATGGATAATTGTAAAGAGCTTCTCGTGTTACAAACAAACATTGGATTGTGCAGTACTAGTGGTACTGAAAAAGATTTGGCAAACAATGATGGTAAAAGCAGCAATGGTTTAAAGAGCCTGTTCAGCAATGCTAGAAGTCTAGCAAACAAGATAGGGCAGTAAGAAGCCTTAATGAGTGAGGAGGATTATGACTTAGTTGAAATTGTTGAATCCTGGCTTTGTTCTTGCAATGACTGCGCTGTCAATATTCCTGGGTATATTCTCTTTCGTAATAACAACAGTCAAACAAAAGGGTGGTCGTGTCTGTTTGTATGTTATAAGTGATCTAACAGTGAATTTGAAAGAAGAAATTGCGGATTGAACAATGAGTCATTATGGGTGGAGTTGAATGGGGGGTTGAATAACACACAATTAATTATTAGAGTCTGTCATAGGCCCCTCAGTGCTAAGCAGCAAAAAGTAGAAGTGTTTTAATCATGGGAGATTTCAACTACCCTGACAGTGACTAGAGTAATGGCATTACAGGAACAGCAAAATGAAGGAAATTTGTGAATTTAATACAAGATAGTTTTATGGTACAGTTTATAGAAGCCCCATCTAGAATTATACTCTTCTGGACCTAGTTCTTTCTAACAATGCAGAGCCTATAACAAATGTATATTTAAAAGAAAATGTGGGTAGTAGTGACCATAATATGATTTCATTTAATGTAATCTGTAAACAGGAAGCAAAAATAGGAAAGTTAAAAAAATTTAATTTTAAGAGAGCAAATTTTCTATTATTAAGGGCGGCTCTCTGTGACTTGGACTGAGATACAATATTGTCCTCAAAGAACACAGAACAGGAAAGGAAATGTTTCAAGTCTGTTCTACAAAAGAACACTCAAAAATATATTCCAATGGGTAATAAGTTTAAGAGGCTAAAATTAAAAGCTATGTGGCTCACAGCTGATGTTAAAAAAGCCATAAGGAACAAGAAAAGGGTATTCCAAAAATATAAAAATGAAGGATCACCTTCATCATTTGAAAACTAGATTATAACAAAAGATGTAAAAATTAGATCAAATGTGCAAAATTTTAATATAAAAGACAGATTGCAAAGGAAAGTAAGGCAAACCCCAACATTTTTTTAAAATATATTAATAGCAAAAAGATCAGATCTGAGCATTTAGGCCCCTTAAAAGATGTCGCTGGGTTGGTAACTGGGGATAAAGAAAAGGCAGATTTTCTAAACACTTTTTTAGCTCTGATTGGTCAGACCACATGTGGAATACGCAGTCCAGTTTTGGGCACCAGGTAACAAAAAGGGCATTGTGGAATTGGAGAGGGTGCAGAGAAGGGCAACTAAACTAATAAAAGGAACTGAGAAGCTCAGCTATGAGGAGAGATTAGCTGAACTGAATCTATTCTCCTTTGAGAAGAGACATTTAAGGGGGGATACAATCACCCTGTATAAATATATAAATGGTCCATATAGAGAACTTTCATCCTCATTATTCACTTTGAGATCATTACAAAGAACGAGAGGGCACTCTTTGCGTCTGGAGGTAAAGAAGTTTAAGCGCCAGGTAAGGAAGGGATTTTTCACTGTGAAAATGTGGGTAGGCAACTAGCAGGACTGGATGCCAAATCAGGGTTTATTGAAAAAAAAAAACAGAAAAACAACTGTCCCAACAGTGTGGCTTAACTTCAGCCAGTTAGCGATCAAAAAAAACAAACACTTGTCTCCAGCTGTCCTGGGAGCTATAAAAGTCCAGTTCCAACAAAAATCAGCAAATCAACTAAAGTCACTTTGTTTGTAGAGTCTTGTCTCTCACCCTCTTTCTGTAGAGTCTTGTCTCTTTCTCTTTATGTGGAACACTGTAGAGCAGCATGCTCTCAAGCCCTCTCCATTAGGGTTTTTCCTCTTCCTCACAGAGAGCACCCTCCTGTGTCTCCAGATATGTCTGTGGCTCCAGCAAAGTCGCTCAGATAGGCCATCCGCCTGTGTCTCCAGATCTGGCTGTGTCTCTAACACAGTCACTCACACAGGCCACCTACCTGTGTCTCCAGATCCATCCGTGGCTCCAACACAGCCACTCTCACAGGCCACCCGCCTGTGTCTCCAGCACAGCACATCCACTGGCCGCCTGCCTGTGGATCCAGCACGTCACATTCCCATCACATCACAGACCTCTTCTGTTCTCACCAAGCTATCCAGGCTCTGTATTTTATCTCCACCCTAGTGCTTTCTAATCAATTATCTCCCAGGTGAGAGACCTACATCTGCTCCCTTACACAGGCTAGGAATCCTGTGCAAAATATAGCTGCTCCTCAATACCTTCCTCCTGCTGGTTGCCTACAATATATATAAATATAAA
>NC_092865.1:25154005-25154663 GCF_032062135.1 Pyxicephalus adspersus | reverse complement strand
AGCCAGGATTTCCACCCACCAATGCCTGATGCATCCGATTTGATGATTCATGCCGCCTGACCCAAACCTTGACAAAAAAGACCGGTTTCTTCTGGCTACCTGCCTCAGCTACTACAGGCTACCCGCCTGTAGTTGCTGCTGCCATCTCCTCACTATGTCACCTTGCCGATCTGTGGTCTCCCTGATGCTGCTGCTGCCATATCCACACTATGTCACCTTGCCAATCTGTGGTCTCCTTATGCTGCTACTGCCATCTCCACACTTTCTTCTTGCCGCTCTGTGGTCTCCTTGATGCTGCTGCTCCCATCTCCACACTATGTCACCTTGAAGCTCTCTGGTCTCCTACTGATGCTGCCGCCACCTCCAGGCTCTGTCATTGTGCCACTCTGTGGTTTCCTGATGCTGTCACAACCTCCAGACTCTGTCATTGTGCCACTCTGTGGCCTCCTGATGCTGCCGCCACCTCCACACTCTGTCATTGTGCCACTCTGTGGCCTACTCATGCTGCCTCCACCTCCAGACTCTGCCATTGTGCCACCCTGTGGTCAGTTATCACTGTGGTAAATTTTCTGACACCTTCTGCTCCTAACCCAAAAGTAGGAAGGATCAACTCGTCCCACTTTCACAGTCTGTATTAATTCCTAAAATCCTGATGCTG
>NC_092865.1:25145356-25153481 GCF_032062135.1 Pyxicephalus adspersus | reverse complement strand
ACCTCCACACTATGTCACCTTGCCACTCTGTTTTATCCTCCTGATGCTGCTGATGCTTCCATCCCCACACTATGTCACCTTGCCACTCTGTGGTATACTACTGATGCTGTCGCCACCTCCAGACTCTGTCATTGTGCCACTCTGTAGCCTCCTGATGCTGTAGCCGACTCCAGACTCTGTCATTGTGCCACTCTGGCTTCCGTCTGATGCTGCTGCTGCTGCCGCCACCTCCACAATCTGTCATTGTGCCACTCTGTGCCTCCTGATGCTGCCACCACCTCCACACTATGTCATTGTGTCACTCTGTGACCTCCTGATGCTGTCTCCACCATCACACTCTGTCATTGTGCCACTCTGTGGCCTACTCATGCTGCCGCCACCTCCACACTCTGTCATTGTGCCACTTTGTGGCCTCCGCCTGATGCTGCTGGTGCCACCTCCTCAATCTGTCATTGTGTCATTCTGCGGCCTCCTGATGCTGTCGCAAACTCCAGACTATGTCATTGTACCACTCTGTGGCCTCCTCCTGATGCTGCTGCTGCCGCCACCACCAGATTCTGTCATTGTGCCACTCTGTTGCCTCCTGATGCTGCTGCCACCTCCACACTGTCATTGGGCCACTCTGTGATCTCCTCACGCTGCTTCCACCTCACCACTATGTCATTGTGCCACTCTGTGGCCTGGGCCACTATTTTGCCTTTTTGGCCTGGATGACATAACTATTTATTTGACCCTTCTTCTGATCTGTCAGAAGGAAGGAAAAAAAGATGCACAACGGATCCTGTCTGTGTAGCAGCTGTAAGGCCTGTATGGTCCTATCAGAGAGAGGGTGAAGAAAGAGAGAGGGGTGGAAGAGAGGAAGGGAGAGGGGAGAGAGAGGTGATAGAGAGATTGAGTTTAGTATGCTTTGTCTAGCCCCTGGCAAGTCCAAGGGAAAATGTCCAAATTGTGTATTGTACCAAACATTATTTGTAATTATCTATAATGGTAAAAACTATCCTATGAGAAATCATTGAATAAACAATTTAATGTGTATGTGGTATATTCTATGAGAAATTAGTTATATACTACTAACTTATTTATTACCAACATAAAAGGGTTCAAGTTGTGGGAGAAAGCACAATTTTGATATTTAAAAATAGTTCTCTGAATTTTGCATTATTTCCAGTTTTATGTCCAAAATCTGCAGTAGTTCAATACCTCATGCTAACATTTTTAGAAGTTAGCTATTCCACATAATAACCCATACACTCAACATCATATTGTAAATATTTTGGTACAAAAAAAATCATATTGTTACAGCATGTACAGAATTGTGCACAATATGATTGTTCAAGTATAATCGTGCATAATCGTTGATCAGACGTAATCGTTCATTTTCTAACAATAATTATTGGAAGCGTGTACCTAGCTAGCCCCAAATTGATTTGACAGGTGCTCTTTAATCATGTGAAGTACAGGGGTATGTAATAGTGTTATGTATCTTTTTATGTATCCTTTTACAATGTATCTTTTTACAATGTATCTTTTCATGTATCCTTTTACATCAGTTTGGAGGCTGTAGAAGCTCTACACAGTGCTGAAACAAACCCAAATTTTTCTCCCATTGACTTTAATGGTGTTCGAATTCGATGTTCGACCACCCAAAATTTTTTGCTATATTCGAGCGAATAGCTGCCGAATCGAATAGTGAGCTATTCGACCAACACTAGCTGCCTGTAACAAATGGTCATACGCGTCTTGGGTAAAAATCTGACATGTGTACAGCACTCATCTGACATTCTTGTTCCAACCCAGCACAGAGGGGTAATAAACGATCCTTTGACATTCATTGAACCTGTGATTTGTGTAGCCATGAGGTCAGGTCTTGTTAGTATGATACTAAGGTAAGTGATTATAGGCGGGCACAAGATAGTTAGCTTAGGGTGCTGGGAAGTATAAATCTGGTCTATTTAGAGCACAGCTTAAACCGGTGAACTGCTTGTAAAAATAATTCATTATTACCATTGTATCATTTAGGTAAGCAGTCAGATAAAAATACACATGAAAAGAATAAAATAAAAAAAAATATATATCTTGCCTTATATGTTTAGATGTACAGACTGAACTGATAATCAGTTTTTACATATCATGTAGTACATTACAGGATACACCAATGATAGGGGGTTTGTTAGATGTAGCAGTAGGTACAATAGGGAACACAGATGAGGGGCACTCCCAGACATGTCTGTATCAGAAGAAACTCCAAGCAGGGATTTCTGTGCTAAGAGTAGTGTTCAGAGGTGCCAACAGTAGGCAAAGTACATAGATACCTATTTTTCTTTTGCTTAATTATCCCCTCAAGTTTCATGGTGTTATAGTCAGTGGCTATAAAACCCCAGGAAACGTTCTTTATTTCTTAAAGTTAATTACTACAGAAACTTTTTTAGAGGTTTTAAGAATTAAGTGTAACAATAAACAGTGACTTATGGAGAAAGTTCTTACCAGTTTAGTTTCATCCCATCCCAGCTCATCTTCAATGCTGCATCCAAGCTTTTCCTAATTTAAAATAGATAAAATTAGATTTTGTAAATAATTCCCTATATGTGTTTTGCATTTTTTTGTTTTAGATTAAGATATGATGTGATATGATATGAGTTTTTCAGGATATGTAAAGAGCAATCTTTAGAAAGATCTTCATTCAATCAAATTGCCTACACAAACAAATTTCAAGGTAATATTTATGAACAACTGACATACAATTTTGTTCTGTATTTACTCCCATATCCAAATTACCCAAATGCAGATATATTGAAGTAGAAAAAATACACCCCTACATTTGCAGATTAGGAGCCAATAATAACAACACATTAGGAAGAGTGATTTTGGAATTGATTTGAGGAAGAACCTTTTTTTAATAAAATCATAGATATCCAGGACCTGGTGTTCTCTTTGCCATTAATGTGCTTTTGGTTTCACCATGCCATGATCCCAAAAAAATCACTTAGAGTGAAGTTTGTGGTGGTTTCTGAATTAATTTTTCAAAGACTGATAAATCATAATACATTATTTCCTCCACTGTAAGATAAGAAAAACTACAAACTCTTTAAATTTGAAATCTCTATTATATTATTCGGCCTATCCTAACCAGCAAATATAGCTAATGCTAAAAAAAGTCTGCAAGTAAGCCCCCTTAATGTCATCACAGAATCAACAAGTAAGTTTTTCAAAAGCTTAAAAAATGCATGTGAAAATGAATGCATATACAATCAGAAACATAATGTCCCTGATTCATCAATGAAATTCCTAGATCGCTGGTTGCGCGTTGTTTCGCGCTGTTATATCGAGCCGGTTTACCACGGGCTGGAGTCATATGCGCTCGTTCATTCGCATTCACTACCAAGCCGGATGCTTGCGAATCCGCCAATTAAGGCGATTAGCTTTCAGATGCACGATTAAGGAGGTACATTTTTGATAAAAAATTTTGGTTTGCTTTGCAACACTGCAAACTAATTGAGATCAAGCTGTATATATACTAGTCAAAACTTCATAAAACGTCATCTCACAATAGTATGAATTGTAAAAAATTCTCACCAAGCATTAGTGATCTAATTAAAACATCATTATAGTAGTTTGGCTGATAGAAATTAAATCACTGAAAAAAGGATTATTGTGAAATGTGGTTTAAAAAAACATTTATTGATTTCACCTGTGTATATATGTCAAAATACAATTAAATGCATAGAAATACATATGCATTTTCATTATTATTTACCTGGACTGCTTTGGGGGGGAGGGGGTGTCATCAAGTGCTTGGATGTTAAGCATCGATGTGACTTTATAATCCTCATTATTGTTAGTTTCATCTGTTGCTGCAATGTTTTTGTGCCTGCTTTTTAATGTCAGTTTGGGTTGTTTATCAATTGTTCATCAATCTGTCATTTTTTCTACAATAATGTAACAGCAGCTTCTCCTGCCTTTCCATCTTTATTCTATTAAACAACAACAACAAAATACATCAGAATACATATGTATTTAGCACAAAGCCTAAAGCATTAGTACTGATAATAACTGATAAGCATAATTTATTTTTGTTGCTGATGTCATCACAGAATTAACACGTAACTTTTTTAAAAGCTTAAAAAATGCATGTGAAAATGAATGCATATACAATCAGAAACATAATGTATCAATTTAAATTTCATATTTTGGGTATTATGTTTTCATGTTTTATGAAAGAAAATACTACAGGATGCAGAAATGTATTAAACCCTAGCAAACTAACACATTTTTGAACAGAAAAGAAGCAAATTAAATGTTCTTTCAGCTTAAAAAATAAAGTGAAGTGTTTTATTGCCCAATCATTTGCAAGAGAAATAAAAAAACAGCTTTTTTTACTGCATGTGATTGGATGATGAAACATTATTTTTGTACCTTTAGTAAATCAATCACCATCACTACACTACTTTTTTTTAGTGTCATGACTTTTAGCGCCACAGTACAGAACAATGCTCACACTTCATTGTAAAGTGCAACAATCTTAGATTTTATTAGGATATAGGAAAGAGATGAGGAGAGATGAAAGCTGACAGCCTAAAAGGTAACTTCACTCTTCTAAAAAAAAATACCATAGCATATAGAAACCATATAAAGATATTTTGTACATTTATTAAAATGACCTTCTCATTTCAATCTACAGCCACTGTAATGTGCTAAAAACTGACTGCAACGTGACAGTCTAGAGATGGTCCAGAAATGTAATTTTCTTGTGTGATTGGTTTGCGTGAATCTTCACTAAGTTAAAAATCATATTTTAGGCACTGTCTGTGTCTGGGAAGAAAAATCTGAGTATGATTACCTGACAGAAGGCCCTGGAACAGGAATTTGTGTTGGTGAGATACTCTCCAATGACTTTGACATAATTGGCCTGATCTATTAAAGCTATCCAAAGCTGGAGGGGATACACTTTCATTTACACTCTCATGAGTGTATCTGGGTGATCCAGCATACCTGGAATGGATCTGGTTCATGATTCAAAATATTTGTTAGCAAATAGCAAATGACTGAAGAAATCCATTCCAGGTTTGCTGGATCACTCAGTTTCATGAAAATGTATCCTCTCCAGCCTTGGAAAGCTATAATAAATCAGGCCCAATATATGGGGGACAGTGTGTTACGTTGCATCTGACATATTGTGATATATACATGAACTTTAGACATGGCACATGTTGCTACAACACGCTGCCACACACATTGCTTTCTATTTTTGTGCTGCACTTTACATTGTAATGAATGGGGTCAGAGTCGCAACAGATTGCAATGAAGTTGGTTCTGCATTGCTGTGCTTTGCAGTATATCAAAGGGCAAAGCACATTATTTAGTGTGAACAAGTCCTATGGGGTAATTACTTTTAATCATTACAGATATGGGGACTTTCTTCATTAGAGTACAGGAAGTACAACAGCTGATTATAATTAAACACACGCTCATTCAGAAATATTTAGAAGAGGACATAATGGAACATTGGTTCTATCTAGAAAAGAAAAAGGTATTTACTGCAAATTCCTGAGCATTCATCGCCCAGAGGGGATTTCCTAACAAAAGCGGAGTTATACTTTAAGGTGGGAAAGAATAATATGGGAAGGTGGAAGCCATGATTTACGCCATAAATAATTGATATAGAAGTAGATATAGAAAATGGAACTAAAGCTATTCTACTCACATATCCCCATTCCATCGTAGGGCACCGCCATCCCCCTTTTCTTCTTTCTCTTTGCGATCTTTGTCCTTCTTGATTGGCTGTGCTGGAATGACTTAACTCCCGCACAGGTGCACAGGAGTTTATTCATTCCTGCCATGCGAAAAAGCCGAGATTACTTCATTTTCCTAGAAACTACAAAGTTTGTCAAATGGGCAGGGACCAGGCTGGAAGGAACATCACCTATCCCTTTCTGCAATAACTACCTGCCTGATTATGTAAATTTTAAAGTATGAATTTAGGTCCACTTTAAGATTAAAACATTTTTACTATTCAAATATGACCAGGGATGTTAAATCATTTTTCCACAATAACCTTCCATATCCACACATCTGCTGCAAGTACTAATTTGCCTTTCCATTTACAAACAAATCTAAAGCTGAGAAATAAGTAAACTTACCAGAAGCTTTTCAACAAAGTCATCCACTTCAACACCTCCTTCTGCAGTGTGCGTTGTACGTTTTTCCTAGGGAAAAAATACAACTGGATTGTATTTATGTGCATGACAGATATTTATTCTGATACCTTTACAAGTAGGATGTTTTTTCACAAATAAAAGCCCATGAAAATAACTATCAAAAATATTAACATAACTGTCACAACCATAAAGCAGGCCTGAAGCTGCAATAAGCGTAAGGCAGCATGACAGGGGAAGGAGAGAAGACAGAGAGGAAGGGGTTAAATGATAAAAAAAAAAAATGAGCGGGAAAAAAGTGTGGGAAAAAAATGCGGGAAAAGGAAGGATGGTCATTGGGGGGTATCAACACAGGGGTGGGGCCGAAGGTATGGTTATAAAGAGGGGATTAGGGGTGGGGAAGCAGTTGGGAAAAATTTTTGGAAGGAGCTTTGCTATCATGGCGGATTTGGAACGATTAATGCAGCAGCTGCGGCAGGCCGCCGAAGTTAAAGGGGTGGCCTGGCTGGAGGCGCAGGTGGCAGCGGCTATGCAAGGGGTTGGGGGGGTGTGGAGCCTATGACCCCCCCTGCTAGACGCGCTCGGCGGTCAAGGCCGCCGGAGCGTTTAAGTCCCGGTGAGACCCCTGGGGTTCAGCGCCGCCGCAGGAGCCCCATTAGGGACCCTCCGGCTCCGCCGGGGAAGAGGAGGCCTACAGGGTCAAGCGGTGGAGCTGGGAGGAATCCTCACCTTCGGCGGGACCCCTCTCTCCAGAGGACACAAGGAGGAACGCGGGGAAGAACAGCAGGAAGCAGGACCGGCGGGGACAGGCAGCTTACCTGCAGCGGCGTTAGACAGAATGGCCGGCAACTGGGGCTGCGACGGGAGGTGGCGCAGGTACGATGGATTGGCATTCCGGGCATGCAATGGAATCGGGTGGTACCGGAAGTTAACAGGTTTGCCTATTTAGATAGACCACTTGATGTGTTATTGCTGCATGTGGGGGGTAATGACCTCGGAGCTCGCCCTATGCGGGAACTCATCCGGGACATTAAATTTGATTGTTTGCGATTGAGGCAGGCGTTTCCCAAAATGGTCTTAGTGTGGTCGGAGATTGTAGGGCGAATGACTTGGAGACATGCACGATCAGTGGAGAGGATCAATAAGGTACGGATTAAAGTTAATCGGGAAGTGGGGAGGTTTTTGGGGAGGATTGGTGTTTTAGTGGTGCGTCATCTGGAGTTGGAGTCCGAGCTCCATTTGTTATTAAGGGGCGATGGGGTGCACTTGAACGCGGTTGGCACGGATTTATGGTTGCTCAGTTTGGAGGAGGCTGTACAGCGGGCGGTGAGGGTGTGGGGTTGCGCGCAAACTTAAGGGGTCAAGTTTGCGGCAGGTGGCATTGGTCTGTTTGGGGTCCATGAAAGTTAGATGTGGGGTAATGGAAAATGTAGGGGAGTTGCGACACAAAAGGGTGGGTTTTGGGGTGAAAAAGGTTGCCTTGCATGACACGTGGTTGTTGTGGAGGCTACGTTTGGTGAGAAAGGAAAAATACCAACTGTCCCCGAGGCGGCGTATGGGCGCCTGGGGGCCTAATTATGGAGTGACAACAGCTGGTTTAAAGGTGTGCGTTTTTAGTGACTTTCATGGACTTATAGGTTGGAGGTTTTTACTGTTATATATATAAAAGTTTGATGATGTAAAAATATAAAGTTACTGTTATTAAAAATTTTTATGTTGTTAAAATATTTGGTGTTAATAAAGGGCTGCCATGGCCAGCTTTTTCCAAAAACGTAGTGTCCTTGTGTTAATGATGAAGGGATGTTGGGTGTGGTGGAATTAACTGGTTGTGGTGGGGAGTGGAGATAGTGATGGCTTTGTAGACTGTACCCCGGTCATGAGTATGTCTAGAAAATAGAAGAGAAACTGCCCCTGATTCATCAAGCAGAATCGGATTATCGGTCGCGCATTCGTATTCGCGATCCGAAATCGTA
>NC_092865.1:25114301-25142191 GCF_032062135.1 Pyxicephalus adspersus | reverse complement strand
TGAAGGCAGGAATCCGGCTGGCAGTGAGGCGAGTGTAC
Source organism: Pyxicephalus adspersus (assembly GCF_032062135.1). NCBI lineage: Eukaryota > Metazoa > Chordata > Amphibia > Anura > Pyxicephalidae > Pyxicephalus > Pyxicephalus adspersus. The sequence goes on along the minus strand of NC_092865.1, from coordinate 25,142,153 downwards.
ACGCACACTCGAGTCCGGACCGCGGTAAACCGCGATCGATGGCTGCGCGTACTTTCGCGCTTCCAGCGAGCGCGGATTTTATTGATGAATCAGGGGCATTGTGTTCTTTCTAAAAAATACATCAACATTCATGGAGAGATATATGGTATAATAGTTGAGGGCAAACTATATGTTCAAAATCTGTAGATGTATGATTTTTATAGACATGTACTTGTTGGTTTTTCATATTCCATTGGGAGATGTGAAATTATTGTTATTATATTGAAAAACAATTTGTGTAATTTTTAATGGAATAAATATTGTGATGATATTATACATGTTTTGTTATCTTGATGTCTTAAATTTCTAATTTATTAAAAAAAAATCTAAATTATTAAATATGTTATTATGTGAGATAAGGTGAACAAAACATCTACAGAATTCCAATTTCTGAACAATTAGTAAACACATTTGTGTGATCTGGATGCTGCTGGTTTGATGTAAATCAATGAAAGCCAACATGTGATTAGTTGGCATTGATTACTGTGCTTTGCACATCTTGATCACTCATTTAAATGGTTCCTGACATATTCTTTCACATAGAGCACAGAATAATCAACCGATTTATGAAGTATGCTTTGCTTTGTGCATGATTTGATAATTAGTGAACACTGTTTCAAGTGAACTTTATTCACTACATTTTACCCAATAAAGTTAGCTTTCAATCACTTCTCGAATGTGAATGTGGTTTATGAGCTGAAAAACACTGCATACATTATACAGAAAATAAATATACAAAAAAAACAGGAACATTAAGAGAGACTTACAAATTTATCATTGGTACCCAGAGTTTGATCAGCTTTGCAGCCTATACATTTCTACAAAGAGATTAGACAATTCGTTAACAGAGATATTATTGTTGTTGTTAAAAGTACATAAATAGAAATAATGTAATAGAAGAAGGAATTCTAGTCATTGTGTGGTTTGGGAAGTATTTTATTACCTAGTCTATGATCCATGGCTTTAATTTTGCCAGTATGGATGTATTTGACATTTGTGATCTGCGATGTACATTGTTCTTCTATAAGAACTTTATATATAAACATAAAATCTGCTTCCGCTACAAGTAGGGCAAATTGGGACCCTGCCTTTTTTCTATTCCAGAAATTAAATCTTTCTGTCCTCAGCCTGGGAAAGGACAAGGAAGGAACAGCATACGCCTGAGGAGATCATTCCTCTGCTCTTCCCCTCTGCCAGTATGCCGCTTAGAATCATTCCTGTTTATGCATCAATTATATTTGGAGTTTGCTGCTGCACTGCCCAATCCCAGGTGAATTCTTTTGTTCAGAGAATTACAGGAGGCTGATACTACGTCAAATTCAGGAATTTACAGTAAAGAAGTTGAAAATGCATTTCCATAAGCCCCATGAACGTTTAGTATATATATTTTTTTGCTTACTAGAAATGAGTAAGTGATTGATGGCTGATTAATATTTACTAGAAAATCTGATCCAGAAAATCTGTAAGAGATCTGGTCTAAGATTGAAAACAATTGCTAGCAAATAGCAAATGACTTAGGAAATCCATTCCAGGTTTGCTGGATCACCCGGCTTCACTGATGGAAGTGTATCCTCTCCAGTCTTTAGAGAGGATTAATAAATCAGCCACATTGCCTCAAAATCGCCTATTGCACTGCCAGCAAATTACTACCAGAATAGAAACAAGCTTCACTGTACTTTAGTGAATATTTTCTATGTTCATATTAACCACAAATAAGGTATAAAAAACTATTTTAATATAGCTATTCTATCCATGAAGTGTTAATCTGAGTATACGTACCAGAACCCCAACAAATTCGTTTGCTGCAACCGCAAAATGTTCTTTGTTTTCATCCACCTAATAAATGACACAGAGTCATACATACTGAGGTAAAAGTGCATTATTTTATTTATTATTAATTAATCAGCAGGCAGTGAGTGTCAACTGCAGTCTGGATGAACATAAGTCTGGATGAACATAATGCTTTTATGGGTGTTAGTAAGTGTTTCTACTTTAAATGCTTTTTAGGCACTAGGGATGAGCAAACAAAATTTGTAATTTAGATCTCATGGCAAATCGTGGCCTTTCTCGCTTACAAAACATTTATGCGAGAACGGCCTTGTGATCGCCACTAGGTCGTGTTCTCGTCGAACGAACGGTCCAGGATCGCACAGTCACTGGGCTGTACTTATCAATGAAAAGTACAGCTCAGTAACCGTGGGAACTGAACTCTCAATGGAGATTGTCTATTGAGAGTTCATCTGTGTTCGCCTGCAGTCACAGCGGATTGGAGGCACCCGGGTTCCTACAATGATAAATACAGCCCAGGGACCGTAGGAACCTTCACCGCGGACTTCAAAGGAATTCGCAAAATTTTTGTGAGACTGTCAGAGGCATCCACGCTCATCCCTATTCGGCACCTGTGAACATGGACATTGAAAAACTGGAAAAACAGTCCATGTAGACTAAAGTTAAACCAATTTGAATTTGATTGAATGCAGTTCAATGTCTGTTTAGCTCAACTAAGGTAAAAGTTTGGATTCATCTACAATAAATCTCTAATTTTTACAAGTCTTCATGACAACATTGTCCCAAATTTAAAAAGCAAAACTAAAAGATATTGTGCACTACTATCCCAAGCTACTTATTGTTATTGTATTTTGTAAATGTTAATAAATGTTCATCTAGGTGTACTTTTGCTAATAAGATACAGCATAACAGTGTAGTGTTTTATTATTTAATGCATCATAGTGGTGGTAGGGGAGGGATAAATATAAGCAAGTCCAAGGACACAGAAAATAAATGTAAAGTCAAACTTTTTTAAAATGACTATAACCTCAGTCATGTTTTTCTAGTGCTTTTTGCCACTACTAGATTTTCTCCTCCGTATTTGTCCTGCTGACCAGAAATTGACAGAATATACAAAACTGTACAGTTGTCATCAAAACAGGAGGTGAGGAATAGGAGCAAGTGAGTTTTTAAAACTCGATCTCACGGCGAATTTGGACATCATTTTCACTTACCAAAATTGTAAGCGAGAATGGCCAGTGTAAATTCGCCAATCGAGCTTAAACTTATAAAAAAAAAAAAAAAGATTGCGGGCTGCGCTGATCAATGAATGCGCCGGCTGCATTCATTGACTAGCTCAGTGTGCGATCCCCAGCACTAAAGGTTAAATGGGTTACAAGTTTTCCCATTCAAAACCTCTACTGCTTTTTGATTGGCTGATCATGTGAATCCTCATGTTATAATTTCCTATTTTTGCAAAATCAGTTCGCCGAAATTTCACGGAACCATCGGAAGTTCGAAGAAATTTTCGCGAGAATTTCCTCTCACTTTCAGTTGTATCTCGAGGGTAGAAAGTGAAAAGAAATCTTTCCATTGTGGCACAGACACAGAAACAAAACATATGGGTTTCTAGAGAATTACAAAAAAGTTATTAGAAATTTAAAAACATTTTATTGTTATTTAACATTTTTTCTCTCTTATTATTTACATTTATTGTGAATTATTTCAGCTACGAGAATCCACAATTGAGTAATCCCAATTGAGTTGAGGATATTAGATAACTATTTCTACTAAATTACCAGGGCTTACATATTCTTCAAAATATCTTCAATAGCAGCTTCGGTTTTTATTTTCACTCATTGCTCTCCTCGGTTTTACAGAAATTGCTGTAATATATTACTGGAGGTTGCTCATGGTAATGGGATGTTTACAGGGCAGACAGGAGGCAGCAGGCTCCAAAAGTCCAAAATAACAGCTGTATTTATCTCCTTAACCAAGAGATACAGCACACTCCACAACTTTACAGTCAAAACAATAAACAGTAGCCCACTGTTCACCCACAGTCTCGTTTGCCCACTGGCTTTCCTGGAGCTCTGTCCAATTTTCCTGCAGCCTGGAACAGACTCTGGCTTCCTTCCCAGCCTGGAACATACTTCCTCTCAGCCTGGAACCCTCCAGCTGCCTCCTCAGCCTGGAACCCTCCGGCTGCCTTCTCATCACTTTTCAACCTCTGACTGATCACACTTCAGCCTGCAACACACTGGCTGATCATCTCCTCCCTGCAGGTGGATATATCCTAAATCAGGGTTGGGCCAAGTAACCCACCCTTCACTTCCCTTGGCTCTAAAGAACCTGGTTTTCTTCTAAAAACCCCATACAAATACTAATCACTTTCATTTCCATGGAGCCATTAACCCCTCTAGCGGTATTCCCGAGTGTGACTTGGGGTGGGAAAAATTGCAAAAAGTGGTAACCCCGAGTCATACTCAGGGTAACTTTGCGGGACCCCCTTACCTTATCTATGCGCTCCAGCGGCGATCTCACGATCCCGCTGTGATGGCGGGGCGCTTCTCTGTCAGGGGGCGTGGCCGGGTGGGAAATTTAAAAGCAGATTACCGAGTAATCTGCTTTTAAATACCGCCCGGGTCCCCACCACCCCGATGCACGCATCTGCAGTTAGCTGCAATGCACCATGCAGGATTTCTGCTTGGTGCATCGCATCTAACTGCAGATGCGATCACCAATAGTAAATCCAGTGGGTGATGCCAGCAGAGATTTCCTGCTGGCAGCACCCCCTGAATCTACTCCTGCTTGCATCTCCCGGAGGCTGATCTCCGGGTGATGCGAGCAAGGGAGTGAGCAGTGGGGACATCCCCTACCCCAGCGGGGACATCACCCGGAGATCAGCCTCCGGGAGTAGGGGATGATGTCCCCGCTGCTCACTCTCCTGCTCGCATCACCTGGAGATCATCCTACGGGAGATGCGAGCAGGGGAATAAGCAGGGCAGGGACATCCCCACCACATCACCCGGCAAGATGTGTGACATCTTCCAGGTGATGCAGTGGAGTGATGGATTCTGGGGGCGGGAAATTTAAAAGCAGATTACTATGTAATCTGCTTTGCGCACATGGTGTCCTATTGACATTGATGTGGACCAGGCAGCACCGCCAAGATTTCCATTCACCGGCGCACCTGGGATGAAAATTGAGGCTGAATGCGACGACCCCCTGGCATACCTGAAGTTGTTTTTGACTGATGAAGTTATCGAAAAAAATGTTGCGGAGACAAACAGGTAAGCCGCTCCTTGTGTTTGCTAACTTTTTGCTAATTTTTTTTGCCAACATGTGTGCTGCTCTGCGCTAACTTTTTAAATTTTGTTATGCCAACGTGTATGCTGCTCTGTGTTTGCTAACTTTTTGAAATGTTTTGCTTTTTTTTATGCAAACATATATGCTGCTCTTTGTTTGCTAACATATTAACTTCACACTATAAAAGCACATATCCTAAAATTTTTTATTTTGTTTTATGCAGGTACGCTGGACAACAACAAGGTGCTCCACACCTGAGGTTTGTAAGAAGCAGAAAGTGGGAACCTGTGACCAAGGATGACATTTGGCTGTTTTTGGGCTTGGTGATCCTGCAGGGAGTTGTGGTACTGGTCCAGGAACAAAATGATTGCCACTCCATTCTTTGGAAGTCGTGCCTGAATACCGCTTTTCCCTCATCATGAAGTACCTGCACTTTGCAAACAATGAAGAATTTGATAAAACTACCCATCCTGCACCAAAACTCAAGAAAAATTGGGAAGTTTCTCAAATGATTCTAAAAAATTTCCAGCAAACCTATGTGCCAGAAAGAGATGTCAGCATTGACGAAAGTCTAATGGCTTACAAGGGGAGGCTTAGCTGGGTGCAGTACATTGCGTCAAAGAGGGCACGATTTGGCGTGAAGACCTATATGCTGTGTGAATCTTCATCTGGCTACATCTGGAATACGGTGCTATACACTGGAAAAGGGACACAGTTCAACCCCAGATACAGCCATTATGGATTGGCCACATCTTCAGTGCTATCTCTCATAGAGCCATTGCTAGGTCGGGGGTATTGTGTCACAACCGACAATTTCTACACCTCTCCTGAGCTTTATGAGTTCCTTCTGCGACACAGAACAGATGCCTATGGAACCGTTAGGGCTAACCGGCGCAACCTGCCAGCACTGTTTGCAAAAAGGAAGCTGAAGACAGGAGAAATTGTTGCCTGGCAGAAAGGAAAGATGACGGCCCTGAGATGGCGTGACAAGAAAGATGTGTGCCTGATGAGTACTGTCCATGATGCCTCCACCCTTCTGGTACACACAAAACCTGAGAAAGAAGTGATGAAGCCACAGGTGGTGATTGACTACAACTGAGCTGACCAAGCCATGACATTCTACCCAGCGATGAGGAAACAGCAAAGGAAGTACTACAAAAAGATTTTCAGGCATCTAGTTGAGCAGTGCCTATGAAATGCCTACGTTTATACAAAAAAAAAGTCAGAGGCCTGTGAATCATTCAGACTTCATTTTGCAAGTTTCTGAATCCATAGTCAAGAACCACCAAACATCATCAGTGGCTATGAATAGACCTGGACATCGTGCTTCCACCATTGTCAACCCAGAACGCCTGACCGGTCGTCACTTCGTTGAATACATCCCACCAACCCAGAAACAGGCGGAACCTAGAAGGATGTGCGTGGTTTGCTGCTCAAAGACCAATGACAGAGGAAGGAAGAAACTCAAGGAAACCAGGTTCTACTGTCCTGACTATGATCTTGGGCTTTGTGCAGCACCCTGCTTCAAAATCTACCACACCCGGGATGTCTACTAAAAAAGTAATTTTTTTTTCCTAAAATCTACATATAATTTATATTATTATTTATCAATAATATTGCACCCTTGTTTGGAAAATTTCAGTAAGAAATTTTTAATAAAATAAATTACATTGTTTTGGGATAGTATTTCATTATTTTTTATAATAATGATTTATAATTATGTATTATTTTATAATTTATGATTCTACTATAATAAATAAATATAAAAATTATACCCGGGAGTTAATCCTAAGAAATACAGGCCCACAATATAAACAAAAATTTCTGCGGATCACTTTTTGCATCAAAAAATGACAGAATTAGAGCGCTAAAGGGGTTAATAACTCTTTTCCCTGACCTTTTAGGAATACTCTGTCACACTGCCTTTATGAAGAAAAGAATCTAATGTTTGTATTCCTTTTAGTTTTTACCTATGTTGAATTAAATTTGAATGGACTACTATTAGTTATACCAGGACGTAGATAAAGCAGAATCTCCACAGATGTTATTTTGTAATATAGCAGCTGGAAAATGGAGCTTTCAGCATATGGTAATTATTAAAATACTTTGGTAATGTCACAAAAAATCTTACCTTAAAACTTTTGTAAGCACATACAAATTTATTACCAGCTTTATAATATTTAGGAGTGTTCTGAAAAAGAACAACATGATTTAGTTAAATATATTTACCATTATAAATAAAGAAATACATTACAATAATACAGGGCAGTGATTGCTTATTGGTAAAGAAGTACCCATTAAGTTAATTTGGAGAATGACTATATACTTAGCAAGGTCAATATTCACTTAGTTCAATTAATAATGACTTGAATTGGTATTCAAATTGTCCTTAAATTCGTCCCTAATATGGCTGTTCGAACTCGGATAGATCCACCCCAAAAAAATCGGGATTCAACGGTGCAAATTCGTGTGTAAAAAAAGAGGCTAAGTAATTTATTGAATGTGTGTGATTTGTCTAACTAACTTTTATTTTTTTTTACAAGATATCCCACAATGACAGGATGATTCCCACGGCTGCACAGGCAGAGGAAAGGAAAACCCTGATGACAGCTCATGCGTCATCAGGATTTTCCTTTCCCCAGCAAATCACAAACCACTAGAGGTGAGTGAATGGGGGGACTTGTCTCTCCATGTAGCCTCTAGTGCCCGGGATCTTCTCAATAAATGTGGTCGTGGTACAGTCCCGAGAAATAACCCAAATTTTCCCCCTATTGACTTTTGATGGTGTTCGAATTCAACATTCAATCACCCAAACAATTTCCCCCTATTCGATTGAATAGCTGTCGAATCGATTAGTGAGATATTCGGCCAAAACTAAAGATGACACTGTGTTTACTTGGATTACCACAGATTATATTCTTTTTGGAAAGTTAAAACCTTGTGTATAGAAAATAACTGCTTTGGTTCTTAAGCAAAAATAAAATACACAATATATCTGCAGATGACAAAAATGTAGTACAAAATGTAAATTTATAATTGAGCAACAAGTGTGTGTAACCAAGAACAGTTCTGTACCATAGTATAGCTGAGCCTTATACTCCCTTCTATGGCCCATATTTATTAAATTTCTCCAAGGCTGGAGAGAATACATTTTCAACAGTAAAGCCGAGTAATTGAGCAAACATGGAATGGATTTCCTAAAATCAAGCTATTTGTTAGCAAATGTTTTCAATCCTGGACTTGATCTATTCCAGGTTTGCTGGATCACCCAGCTTCACTGATGGAAGTGTATTCTCTCCAGCCTTGGAGAACTCTGAATAGTGTGACTCAGGGTGGATCTTACCTGCAAAAAGCCGTATTCCCAAGTCACACTTGGATTGGCTTTTAACTAAAAATAAAACACTTACCTTATTCCATCACTGCCCCCCAGCATCCTGCTGGTCCCTGCAGGTCCTGGGGACACGTCCTTCCTCCTCGATATCCAGTCGCGAAGTGCAGAGATGAGATCTACAGGGTTTCCCGGTGACATTGTTACATGCGTCGGTATGGGGGAAGGATCGTCGGGAAAATCAAATAATTTTGTATTGGATTCAATACAAAGTAGGTGTATTGAGTCCAATAAAAAAAGAAATATTCTCATAATATATAAATATTTATATTATTTATATATTATATATGTTACTATACAGTTACATGTTTTTTACATTTTTTAAACAGATTTTTGTGTTTTTTTTTTTAAAGTTTAAATGTATTACATTTATTAAATATCAGTGAGTTATGCCTAAGAATTACAGCCTGCAATGAAAAATACATTTCAATGCAAAAAATTGTACCACTTTTTGCATGGAAATTTGGACAGAATTGTACCGCTAGGGAGGTTATACACGGTCTAATTTAAGTCTAATAGTTAATCTAATTTAAGAGACAAACTGCAAAGGAAATAAACACCTTAAAGTGATATTCAAACCTATGAATTTACATTTCCAGCAGACATACAGTTTGCAGAGACTGGGCACAACACAGCACACCTACACTTGAAAAAGTTTGAAAATACAAAGTCCCCAAAAACTTCATAGGCTGCTCTTGCATTAGGAATTAGACTGCTAGGGAGTTTAATAAAAAAATGGGCTCTGTCCTGCCCTGATGAAAACTTAGGTAAATATAATATATATTAGTTTATTCTCGTGGTAAAATGCTACTTTACCTTCAGTGTTTTTATCAGACAATCCGCGTCATCAGCATAGGGATTAGGAGAACAGTCTGTATTGCCACTAGCTATAATACAAAAATCACACAACATAGACACAGTTTGATATCACTAGACCCCCAAATAATGTTCTAGCAATATAATACATATCTTGTTTATTTTAATAGTACTTACCATAATTAAAGCTGAGGTCCAACAACACAAAAAGTACTAAAAACTTCATTGTGCTGATTGTTAGGTTTCATCTCAGTTGTTCCTTTATACTGTTTAGTCTGTGACATCATTAAACACATGTCACGCACATTGGCACCTGTCCTAGACATCAAAAAGGTTGCATAACGATGAAACATCCAATCAGATCTGTTGTAGGCAGTAGGGAAAACAAGCTGTGCTTGCCAAGAACAAATGTAAGCGTTAAAGATTTTATGACATAATTTTCTTAAGGTTCTATTCTCTACCATCCTAACCCATTAAATGTATTTTTTTATTTCTACTTTCTGTATTGTATGATTAATATTACATTATAATATTCGGAATTCCAGGCATTTTCGTTTTTGATGCAAACTTTTGGGGGAATATATAGTTGGGTTTTAGCAAGATGCTGGTGTAAATTTTACTGAATAATATACATTATGTTATTTAATGAAAATTATATGTACATTTCTTGTTTACAACTTCCCATGATCAGCAATGCACAACATCATCCCACCGGTGCTTAATGAAGTCAGTAGGACAAAATGGGACTGTGGTGTCACGGGTCCTGAAAGAGCCTCCCATCTGCTGATGGACCTTTGTCAGTTTGAGGTTGGTGTTAGTTAACCAATTAACATGGCTATAACTAGAAATAGCAGGATTACATTACACGAGTTCAGATGAGTGCCTATAGGATTGAATAGGAAATGGTAATATTGTATTGGAAATATTGTTGCGCAAACTTTTTTTCCAATTTTCATATGCATGTAAAACATAAAACATATTAAGCATAACTAAACCTACATTACATATTTTTGATGTCGGGTTAGGTACACATGTCAAATGATTCTCGTCCAATAACCACCTCAGGGCTAGTGTCGGATAAGAATCTGGGACAGCAATCGTTCATGGATCTGTCCTGGTGGAACCACAAGCTATTGCAAAACAAGTGAAGGAGAGAGAGCACAGCGGGGTGCTGATCCGTCGTTCTCCTCCCTCGCCTCTCCACAGAGCAGAACAGTACTGTATATACAGAGCTCATTCAGTTTTCTGTCATTGGAAAGGATTGTGAAAGATTCTTTCCAATGGCAAATAATATTATTATTGCGCGTGTGTATGTACTATTAAGCGTGTGCTAAAATCAGCCTGCTACCTAAACCCCATGTTACACAATATTTATATATATATATATATATATATATATATATATATATATATATATATTGTGAGAAATAGCTGGACAAATAGTAGGCAACTAGCAGGACTGGATGCCAAATCAGGGTTTATTGCAAAAAAAAAAACTTAACTTCAGACAGGTAAGGATCAAAGACAAACACTTATCTCTAGCTGTCCTGGGTGTTATAACAGTCCATGCCCACTCCATTAGAGTCGTTTCCTCTTCCTCACACAGAGCACCTGTCTGTGTCTCCAGGTCTGTCTGTGTCTCTAGCACAGTTACTCACACAGGCCACCTGTCTGTCTCTCCAGCACATCACATCCCCTGACTGAGTTCCTGGCTCTGTGTTATATCTCCACCCTCAGTGCTTCCTCATCAATTATCTCCCAGGTGACAGTCTTCCACCTGCACCTTTACACAGGAGAGGAATCCTGTGCAAATCTATCTGCTCTCTAGTACCTTCCTGCTGGCTGCCTACAATACATACAGTGTATATATCAATAAAATAGTATCAGTAAAAACATCTTTAGCAGGTTTTATGCGCAGATTCCAAATATGGTGTTGGTTTTTGCTGGATTGGTTCTAGTTTTTGAAATAATAACCTCATAGAATCTAATGAAACATGAAAAATAGGCAAAATTAAACTAGATATGCCTACGTATACAAAATTAAATTTTTGAAATACTATATGTCAATATATTCTATATTCAGTATATTTACAGAACTAAACACAAACAAGTCATTGATAAACTCCGTATATATGATTTTCCTTTTATGCTGATGATCAGGACAATCACATTGAAGGCTCCAGAAGGTCTGCCATCATGTGTCTATCCTATCTGTCCTGATACCTTTTCTTCCATCACCTTTATATCTTGATGGAACCTCTCCCTTGTTTCTCACTGAAATCGCCAAGGTTTTCTGGAAATTTTTTCAAATGGCTATGGAGATAGTGTACCTTTATGCTCATAGTAGCACCATCATTTTTAAAGTTTAAGAGCAAGTTTTGTACTAGTTCTTCATAATTTTTTTCTTTATGATTACCCAAGAAGTTCTTGACAACCATGACATAGCTGTGCCACACAGAAGCTTCAGTATCAGTCATGTATCTTGTGAAAATTGAATCATTTATCAGTTTCTGAATCTGGGGTCCATCAAAGATTCCTGCTTTTAATTTTTCAGTACTCAATCCAGGGAAGAACCTACAAACATCCAACTGGGCCGAAAGGTGCTCTGGAGCTGGTAGTAGTGGTTGCGGTCGCGGTTGTTGAAGCATAGCTGTGGTGACAGGCAGCTTCCAACGATGGATGACTATGACTTGCAGCGGTAGTCAGTCATGGTGCAGGAATACCTGAGCCCTGCATGGGAAATCTGCAACCTGCAAAGCCAAGACACACTGGGCTAGTGGGTATCCAAGATTGAGCAGTGGCCGGAGCTGGCAGAACATGCCATTCAGATCTTTGCCTGCCCAGCCACAAGTGTGTTATCTGAAAGAGCGTTCAGTGCAGCTTGGGGCGTAGTGACAATAGGATTCAGCTCTCCGCAGAAAATGTCGACCGAGTCACTTTATTAAAATAATAAGGCTTGGATCAGCAAATACTTCAACACCCCCTCTGCGGAGTGCACTGATTAGTCGCCCACTGCTGCACGGCCTGCTGACACCTTGATGGGAAGATCACGTTCACAGCCTTCGCCATCTGCTTCTACTCCTCTCCCTAGTGACCCTCTACCTCTACTCTGTCTCTGAGGTCAATAACTGGCAATGTAGCTGTGTAACTGGCTAATTTTTAACAAGCATCCCCATCAGGGCCCTCTGCCTTCTTGGAGGCCTATATCACTTGTAATGGAGCTGTGATTCATAATGATATATTTGTATTTTTAGTAGAGAAATACATACATTTTTCTGTCCTTTTGGATAGATAGGAAGTGGTATCAAAATAAATATCTGTATTTTTTTATATAAATACAGAAATTTTTCGATTCATTTTGATAGATTGCAAGTGGAATGAGAATGAAATATCTGTATTATTTTTTCCAAAATACAGAAACTTTTAGATTTGTTTTGATAGATAGCAAGTGGTATCAGAATGAAAATTCTGTATTTTTTCACAGAAATACAGACATTTTTCAGTTCATTTTGATAGATTGCAAGTGATATCAGAATTAATAATCTGTATTATTTTTACAGAAATACAGAAAATGTTATATTTATTTTGATAGAATGCAAGCGGTATCAAAATTTAAAATCTGTATTTTTTTTACCCTGTCTTCGCGTGGTCGAACATTGAATTTGAACTCCATTAAATTCAATGTGGGAAAAATTTGGGTTGTTATTCAGGTTGGTGGAGAGCTTCTACAGCCTATAAATAAATTTTAAAAGACATGTCAAGACTCCCCCAGTTCTGCACAACATTTTACAAGTAAACAAAAAATGAGGAAGTCTTTTTGCTGTTGCTGGCAAGGCCATTTTATGTGGCGGCCAAGGTAACATGCCGGATTTTACACGGTCTCCGAGTAGAGGCAGAGAGGGACATGAGGGGATTCCTCTGGTCCAAAAATTAGCCACCAGGTTTCAATGCTCCATTACAAGCCATACACAGGTTTCAGAGTACAGGCAGAGGTCTCTGAGGGCGGTCTTTCAGTCCAAAAATCAGCCAGCTACACAGCTATGTTATACGTTACGTAACTGAGAGGTGGCAGCAGCAGCAGCAGCAGTAGGAGGAGGCGGTGGGCACTGAGATGGAGCGAGGACCACATTTGTAACTGGCATCCAGAGTTGGGAACTGGGCAGACGGCATCGGTTACAGCATGAGGAGGAGGCGGTGGGCCCTGAGAAGAAACAAGGACGGCATTAGAGGTTGAGGACATCACCAATATGGACAGTGTCGAAGCTGTAGCTATTAGAGACATGAATGGATCAACGAGATTACAATCTCGGTAGGGACAGATTGGAATCTCGTTCATTCATTCATGTCTCCAATAGCTACAACTTCGACACTGTCCATATAGGTGATGGCCTCAACTTCTAATGCCCTCCTTGCTCCGTCTCAGGGCCCACCCCCTCCTCCTCATGCTGTTACTGCTGCCGCCTGCCCAGTACCCAACTCTAGATGCCATTTACCAATGCTGTCCACACTGCGTATCATAGCCCACCGCCTCCTCTTCCTGCTGTTCCTGCTGCATGCCCCAGGCCTGCAGCAGGAATATCAGCCATCAGGATGCAAGTATACTTCGGATGAGTCAGCTGATTCGAGTGGGTGGCATCTTTAACCCTGGAGAGCAGCTTGAAGCGTAAGTGGAAGTGCAAGTCAATCACATCCAATTGGTGCAAATATGCCAGTGTGGTGCTGTAGAAATTCCCTTCTATGATGTCTCAGCACACATTAGGAATTGGGTACTCTAGCACGTCACCAACTTTGAATCCAATAGACATGACGTGTTGCATATCAACAGACATTTGGGGCACCTCACTGAAATGAATAAACAGGTGGTCCATGTTGGTTTTGTACATTTGCAGTGACTGATTGCTCATCATGATACCTGCTATCATCCTATATACACGAGGTGATGATGACAACCTCGGGCTAAGGTCCATGTTGGAAGTTGGCCAGCACGTTCTCTATGTACTTCGAAAAAACACGGGTCAGGAAAAAGAACCATACAAGTTGGTGGTCAGTTCTGTAATGACGCACTTGGCGTTAAATTTCTGCACAACATTTTACAAGTAAACAAAAAATGAGGAAGTCTTTTTGCTGTTGCTGGCAAGGCCATTTTATGTGGCGGCCAAGGTAACATGCCGGATTTTACACGGTCTCCGAGTAGAGGCAGAGAGGGACATGAGGGGATTCCTCTGGTCCAAAAATTAGCCACCAGGTTTCAATGCTCCATTACAAGCCATACACAGGTTTCAGAGTACAGGCAGAGGTCTCTGAGGGCGGTCTTTCAGTCCAAAAATCAGCCAGCTACACAGCTGTGTTATACGTTACGTAACTGAGAGGTGGCAGCAGCAGCAGCAGCAGTAGGAGGAGGCGGTGGGCACTGAGATGGAGCGAGGACCACATTTGTAACTGGCATCCAGAGTTGGGAACTGGGCAGACGGCATCGGTTACAGCATGAGGAGGAGGCGGTGGGCCCTGAGAAGAAACAAGGACGGCATTAGAGGTTGAGGACATCACCAATATGGACAGTGTCGAAGCTGTAGCTATTAGAGACATGAATGGATCAACGAGATTACAATCTCGGTAGGGACAGATTGGAATCTCGTTCATTCATTCATGTCTCCAATAGCTACAACTTCGACACTGTCCATATAGGTGATGGCCTCAACTTCTAATGCCCTCCTTGCTCCGTCTCAGGGCCCACCCCCTCCTCCTCATGCTGTTACTGCTGCCGCCTGCCCAGTACCCAACTCTAGATGCCATTTACCAATGCTGTCCACACTGCGTATCATAGCCCACCGCCTCCTCTTCCTGCTGTTCCTGCTGCATGCCCCAGGCCTGCAGCAGGAATATCAGCCATCAGGATGCAAGTATACTTCGGATGAGTCAGCTGATTCGAGTGGGTGGCATCTTTAACCCTGGAGAGCAGCTTGAAGCGTAAGTGGAAGTGCAAGTCAATCACATCCAATTGGTGCAAATATGCCAGTGTGGTGCTGTAGAAATTCCCTTCTATGATGTCTCAGCACACATTAGGAATTGGGTACTCTAGCACGTCACCAACTTTGAATCCAATAGACATGACGTGTTGCATATCAACAGACATTTGGGGCACCTCACTGAAATGAATAAACAGGTGGTCCATGTTGGTTTTGTACATTTGCAGTGACTGATTGCTCATCATGATACCTGCTATCATCCTATATACACGAGGTGATGATGACAACCTCGGGCTAAGGTCCATGTTGGAAGTTGGCCAGCACGTTCTCTATGTACTTCGAAAAAACACGGGTCAGGAAAAAGAACCATACAAGTTGGTGGTCAGTTCTGTAATGACGCACTTGGCGTTAAATTATGGCATTGTGCATTTCAGCCAGAGATCTCCCAACGTGTCGTTTGCAAATGACATGTCACCCTTCCCTTTCATCTGCTTCTCAGTCCGAAAGTAATCATTCTGCAGTATTTTTACAAGACCCTTGCTGAGGGATCCTTGAATGGAGTCTCCCAGGACGGCCACATACTTTTTGTGTAGAAGTCTCCAGACGTCTGCTGAGCTCAATAACTTCATGGCTCAATGTGGTCATCCAGGACCTCTTGGTTCCCATTAACTATACCGGTGTTTCACAGCTCATCCCCCCAAAATATACAGAGGGACTGCTGTCCCACGTCCCAGTTCCGGGGTAACATACACACACATTCAGTACGATAAAGTGTGGTTACTAATGCTTTCCACACTCCGTCTCTTGGCCTGCTATCAAGTGAAAGCACATGAAAGGAATCAGTGGGGAAAGAAAATTCTATTGAGCTTGAGTCTAGTCTATCATCTAGAGCTGGGTATTGGACAGTGGGCAGGCAGCACCAGTAAAAACAAAAAAAGTAGGCGGTGGGCCCTGAGTAATGTGGATTGCATTGTTAACTGGCATCTAGAGCTGGGGACTGGGAGGAGGAGACGGTGGGCCCTGGGAAGGAGCAAGGAGGGCTTTAATATTGAAGGCCATCACTTACTTGGACAGTGTAGAGGCAGTAGCTATTGGAGACATGAATGGATGAGGGACATTCCAATCTGTCCCTACCTACTATATAGCGAAACCACATGAAAGGGATTGTGCTTGGAGGAATCAGCAGGGAAAGGAGACCCTGTTGAGCTGGAGTCCAATCTGGCATCTAGAGCTGGAGACAGGGAGGAGGAGGCTGTGGGCCCTGAGACGAAGCAAGGAGGGCAATAAAACTGAAGGCCATCACTTACATGGACAGTGTAGAGGCAGTAGCTATTGGAGACATGAATGGATGAGGGACATTTCAATCTGTCCCTACCTACTATATAGCGAAACCACATTAAAGGGATTGTGCTTGGAGGAATCAGCGGGAAAAGAAGACCCTGTTGAGCTGGAGTCCAATCTGGCATCTAGAGCTGGGGACTGGGAGGAGGAGGCGGTGGGCCCTGAGACGGAGCAAGGAGGGCTGGAGGAGGAGGCGGTGGGCCCTGAGACGGAGCAAGGAGGGCTTTAATATTGAAGGCCATCAATTACTTGGACAGTGTAAAGGCAGTAGCTATTGGAGACATGAATGGATGAGGGACATTATAATCTGTCCCTATCTACTATATAGTGAAACCGCATGAAAAGGATTGTGCTTGGTGGAATCAGAGGGCAAAGGAGACCCTGTTGAGCTGGAGTCCAGTCTGGCATCAAGGTACTGGGAGGAGGAGGCGGTGGGCTCTGGAACAAGGTGTGGACGGCATTAGTATCTGGCATCTAGAGTTCGGTACTGGACAGGTGGCTGCATCATTTACAGCAGGAGGAGTAGGCGGTGGGCTTCGAGACGGAGCGGGGACTGCATTGGGACCTGGCATCTAGAGCTGGTTATTGGGCAGGCGGCAGCATCAGTAACAGCAGAAGAAGGAGGCGGTGGGCCCTGAGATGTAGTGTGGATGGCATTAGTAACTAGCATTTAAAGTCAGTTACTAGGCAGCAGCAGTAACAGCATGATTCGAAGGCGTAAGGCTCTGAGACTGAGTATGGACGGCATTATTGTCTGGCATCTAAAGTCAGGTACTGGGCAGGCAGCAGCATCATTTACAGCCGGAGGAGAAGGCGGTGGGGCTGAGACGGAGTGTGTACGGCATTAGTTTCTGGCATCTAAAGTCAGGTACTGGTTTACAGCAGGAGGAGGAGGTGGTGGGCTCTGAGACCGAGTATGGACGGCATTATTATCTGGCATCTAAGGTCAGGTACTTGGCAGGCAGCAGCATCATTTACAGAAGGAGGAGTCGGTGGTCTCTGAGACGGAGTGTGGACGGCGTTAGTTTCTGGCATCTAAAGTCAGGTACTGGGCAGGTGGCAGCATCATTTATAGCAGGAAGAGCCGGTGGGCTCTGAGACGGAGTATGGACAGCATTAGTTTCTGGCATCTAAAGTCAGGTACTGGGCAGGCGGCAGCATCATTTACAGCAGGAGGAGCCGGTGGGCTCTGAGAGGGAGTATGGACGGCAATCTTTTCTGGCATTTAGGGTCAGGTACTGGGCAGGCGGCAGCATCATTTACAGCAGGAGGAGACGGTGGGCTCTGAGACGGAGTATGGACGGCAATCTTTTCTGGCATTTAAGGTCAGTTACTGGGCAGGTGGCAGCATCATTTACAGCAGGAGAAGAAGGCTGTGGGCTGAGACGGAGTGTGGACGGCATTAGTTTCCGGCTTCTAAAGTCAGGTACTGGCAAAGCGTCAGCATCATTTACAGCAGGAGGAGGAGGAGGTGGTGGTCTCTGAGACGGAGTGTGGATGGCATTAGTTTCTGGCATCTAAAGTCAGGTACTGGGTAGACGGCAGCATCATTTACAGAAGGAGGAGCCGGTGGACTCTGAGATGGAGTATGGACGGCATTATTGTCTGTCATTTAAGGTCAGGTACTGGGCAGGCGGCAGCATCATTTACAGCAGGAGGAGGGGCGGTGGGCTCTGAGACCGAGTATGGACGGCATTAGTTTCTGGCATCTAAAGTCAGGTACTTGGCAGGTGGCAGCATCATTTACAGCAGGAGGCGACTGTGGGCTCTGAGACGGAGTATGGACGGCATTATTGTCTGGCATCTAAAGTCAGGTACTGGGCAGGCGGCAGCATCATTTACAGCAGGAGCAGAAGGTGGTGGGCTAAGACGGAGTATGGACGGCATTAGTTTCTGGCAGCTAAAATCAGGTACTGGACAGGTTGCAGCATCATTTACAGCAGGAGGAGCCGGTGGGCTCTGAGACGGAGTATGGACGGCATTAGTTTCTGGCATCTAAAGTCAGGTACTTGGCAGGTGGCAGGATCATTTACATCAGGAGCAGAAGGTGGTGGGCTAAGACGGAGTATGGACGGCATTAGTTTCTGGCAGCTAAAATCAGGTACTGGGCAGGTTGCAGCATCATTTACAGCAGGAGGAGCCGGTGGGCTCTGAGACGGAGTATGGACGGCATTAGTTTCTGGCATTTAAGGTCCGGTACTGGGCAGGCGGCTGCATCATTTACAGCAGGAGCAGAAGGCGATAAGCTGAGACGGAATATGGACGGCATTAGTTTCTGGCATCTAAAGTCAGGTACTGGGTAGGCGGTAGCATCATTTACAAGCAGGAGGAGGAGGAGGCAGTGGGCTCTGAGACGGATTAGTATCTTGCATCTAGAGTTGGGTACTGGGAAGGCGGCAGGAGTAACAGGTAGTAGGAGGCGTTGGTCCCTGTTACGGAGCGTGAACCACATTGGAGGTTGAGGCCATAAACTCAATGGACAGTGTAGAAGCTGTATCTAATTGGGACATTAATGGATTAATGAAAATCACATTTTCCATACCTACTATGTAGTGAAACCACATAAAATGTAACATACTTGGTGGAATACGCGGGGAAATACATACATTTTTTTCATTGTGGATATCAAGCAAGTGCTATCACAGTTAAATATATGTATTTGTCTCACATAAATACATATGTTTTTATGGGTTTTAGGATACATATCTAAGTGCTATCAGAATTAAATATCTGTATTGTTTGTATAATAATAAAAACATTTTTATTGCTTTAGGGATATATAGCACAGTGGGATCAGAACTAAAGATCTGTATTTTCTGTAGAGAAATATCAAATGTGGGTTTGCGAAGAGGAATGCGTAACGGAATGCATTGGAGTCCACCAGCCGTTAAGGGAGGAGCTCTAACGCAATCAGCTGTGCAATTGCCGCATTGATCAGCTTTGTTTTAGGGTCATTTGGGCCATATTTCTAGCTAATGCTAACCACAGAAACATTGGACGATGGGGTAGAAGTTGTGGGGGGTGGCAATGATGGCTGGTCCTGACTGCTAGCAACGCCACAAACAGCAGCCGAGCTCCTGCTCACTGCTGGTGGAGCCTGAAAAAGGTAATGATCATGCCACACTCAAATTGCTGGCAGCAGCAGGGGAAACTGTACTGGCAGAAGGAGGAAAGGCGGCGGAGGAGGATTGAGCAGTTGGAGCTTGCTTCTTGGGTGGAGGTGGTCGCACAGAGCTCTGTTTTTTTACCAGGTGTTCACGCCAGGTTACTGGGTGGTGGCTTTTTAAATGGGTGCTCATGCAACTTGTTCCAAGTTTGTTTGGGTTTTTGCCTCGTTTCAAGTATTGAGCACACAGTTTACAGATGACCATAGTGTTATCATCACTATGGACATTGAAAAATGCCCACATTGGCGAACATTTAACTGGGCCAAAAGGTGCTCTGGAGCTGGCGCTCGTGGTGGCTGTCCACGGTTGTTGAGGCATAGCTGTGGGGACAGCTTCCGACGATTTACATCTAAGATTTGCCTCACTGGTAATTAAAGTATGCAGAGTGTGGGCAGCTATTACCCTCTTCATCCCTCTCCCCCTTTGAGGGCGCTCTGCAACCTCCTCCTCCTCTTCTTCTTCTTCTTCTTTCTTCTCCTCCTCTTCTTCTTCCTGCCTATGATGATCTCCTTGTTCTCCCCATGTCGGATCAAGGACATCATCATCATCATCATCATCAGAAGAGACAGGTTCCCTATATGTGACGAAAGGAAGCTGCGGCCTTTTGGAGCCAGTTTGAATTGGCTCGTCTGGCTCAGAGCGTTCTGGTGAAAAGTAACTGGGGGGAAAGCCTGTGAACTGACTCTCTTTGTCAGATGACTCAAACAACTGAGCATCTTCAATGAATGATGGCCTTGGCCTTATATAGACCAATGGCTGCCTGTGTGGCATGCAGTGACAGACAGCCAATCGGCTGTCCGTCACAACAAAGATGGAGGGGGCATCCCTGCTCTAATTGGAGGGCTCAGTGCATCATGGGGGAGGTCCCCAGTTGTTTGAGTGCATTCTGTGAGGGCCAAATTCGGGTAATCGAATGCAGCAAAATTCGGGTCGGGTCCACCCGAATTCGAACGGTCATATTAGGGTCGAACAATAGGACGACCCGAATTTGAACAACAACACTAAAATGTATCATATTACTGTGCGTGATACAGAGTAAGAGAAACTTGCTAGCCAGCATCTTCTCAAAGATTGCAGCAGAGTCTGCAATCATTGAAAAGAGTGTTCGATCCCTGGGGCACTACAGGTTAATTAACCTTTACTGCCCCGGGGATCATAGTGGAACTGCAGAGTTCATCTGCAGTTCAGTTCTCACAGTCACATGAACTTTGCTGTGACTGCAGGTGATCCTCGGGGCATTAGAGGACAAGTTTTCCCATTCATCACATCTAGTGCCCTATGTTCTTGGATAGAGAAACTATCCAGGAACACATGCTATTAGCAACAGCAATCAGGATCGCTGTTGCAGTCCTGTAGTATGTGTTCCTGGATAAAGTTTCTCTATCCAAGAACACAGGACTCCCTGTGTTCTTGGATAGAGAATCTCTATCCAAGAATACATACAACTAGTAAAGGCTACAAGAGCAATCTGATTGCTCTTGCAGCCCTTAATAGTCCCTAAAAATAACCCAAATTCTCCCATCATTGACTTCAATGGTGTTCGAATTCAGCATTCGATCACCCAAACAATATCTCACTATTCAATCGAATAGCTGTCAAATCAAATAGTGAGATATTGGACCAACACTATCTACAAATGTATTTGAAGCAATCACTGTCATTGTTCAGAGCTCTTACAAATTGCTTCATTAATCCCAGCTTTATGTGTCGTGGAGGGAGAGTGTTTTTTTTCTCAAACCTTTGGCTCATTAATGGTGTTCACTGCACCTTTTTTTATGTTTTCCCTTGGAGGCCATGCCACTTTTTTTCCAGTGATCCTGCTTCGCTCTACTATCCCACAAGCTGAGGAAACATGGGTACTTTGTGTATCTACTTTGCTGTCCAAGTAGGATGTTCACAATTTTTAAATCAACACATACTGGCCATTGGTGTGCATGATAGCACAGCTCTTGTAAGACCATTTGGATATTTTCATATTCTTATTTAAGTTTTGTTGCGTGACCAATTGGAATTGATTTTTAGCAGTTGCCATTAGGCAACTGCTATGGAACTGTCTATGTATGAAAAGCTGCCAGTCTTCTGCTCGGTATTATGGTACTCCCATATATGCTAGTAGTCCAGGGATGTTACAACAGTACACAAACCCGTCTCCATCTTCACTGAAATATGGTAGCAGTGTCACCTCTCTTGTCCTATAAACCGATATTTTAGCTTCCACACTCAGACAGTTCATTTCTTTTAGCCTGGATGCTAAAACATCAGATGCTTGTTTTGACAGACTTAGGTCACGTATTAAATCATTAGGCTCTATTTGGGAGAACTGCTGCTTTGATGTTTGCGCTATATAAATCCTGTTTATTAATAATAATAGTAATAGTAATGAAACACTTCCTTCATATTCACTTCCACTGATAACTCCTGGATTACACTGTAAACCCTGTATATTCTCCATATCTGATACAGGAATATCAGGGAGAGTACTGAACACTGGTATTGGAACATCAGCACCATGTGGCACAGGTTGTCTTTCTGATTTAAAATCAGGGTACTCCCACTTGTTTTTCTTGTAACAATCGAAACTTTTTACATTCACAGCACAAAAATAACAATCATTATGATGATTTTGGGGCTCTCGCTATACCATAGGTACTCCAAATTTCAAACTTTTCAGTTTTCTATTTTTCCACTGACGTAAACACAAGTTTTGCATACCATTTGGGGAGCCCAATACCAAAATATGAAAGATATGCTTGTCCCACAAATTCTGTAATGTTTCTTCTTAATGTTTTGCTGGGAATATTCACTACAAATGTAACAAAATGCATTAGGGTCATTTAAAAACAACTTCTTAAAAAAGAAAATGAATAAAAAGAAGGCAAAGGAAAGTTTCATGAAAATAAAGCTACATTTAATATATAAAATGCAAAATATTGGTGTAAACAAAGATTCATAATAATATGCTGTGTTAATTTGTTGTTGTTAAAATAATCTATACTGATTCCTGTATCACTAGAACTAGAGCCAATTCAATGAAGCTGATTTCACTTCTGGATTCAGCATACCTGAAATACACTAAATATATTAAAAAATCCTTGGCAAGTGAATTTTTTTTTGTGCTGTGTAATAGATTAGGAAAATACTACAAAGATGTATGTATATTACCCCAGGAAAAGGAGGACTCAGAAACTAATATTTCTGAACACAGAAATGTGGAATACCTTTGTATACACCACACACACACACACACACACACACACACACACACACAGCCTGCTCAGCGTACTATATTGCCAGAGTCTATGCAGTCTGTAGAATAAACAGCCATCTTAACATAACGGCCATTGATCACCGCACAAGGCTCTCTCCATGCAATTTATGAACTAAACAGCACATTTGCTTATTTGTAGGAGTCCACATCAAAGGCAGACATTGTTAAATATATATATATATATATATATATATAATAAAGAATAAATATATATAACACTTATTAACCCCCCAAGCGGTAATCCCAAATGTGACTTAGGACAGTGGGGGTAGATTTTACATGCAAAAAGCAGAAATCCTGAGTCACACTCAGGATCGCTTTTAACTAAAAAAAAAAATACTTACCTTGCTCCGTCACTGAGCCCTGGCATCCTGCTGGTCCCCAAAGGTCTGGGGGACACGCCCTGTTCTCTGATTTCCAGCCGCAAAGTGCAGAGACAAGATCAACGGGGTCCCCCGGTTCCCCGGTGATGTCGGTACATGCGTCAGTGTGTGTGGGCGGATCAGCGTTAAATTCAAATAATTTTTTATTGGGTTCAATACAAAATAGCTGTATTGAGATATATATATATATATATATATATATACACAGTTACATTACATATTTAAATATTTTTTTATTTTTTTGTTTTGATTTTGTGTTTTATTATTTAAAGTGTATTAATAAATTTAATAAATGTAATAAATATCAGTGAGTTATACCTAAGAATTACAGCCTACAATGAAAAAAAAAATTTCCATGCAAAAAATTGTACCGCTTTTTGCATGGAAATATGGATGGAATTGTTCCAACAATTGTGGTCTAATTTAAGTAGAGACAAACTGCATAGCAAATACACACATCAAAGGGATATACAAACCTATGAATTTACATTTCCAGCAGACATACAGTTTGCAGAGTGTGGGCACATCACAGCACACCTACACTTGAAAAAGTTTAGAAAATACAAAGCCCCCAAAGACTTCATAGGCTGCTCTTGCAATAACATATTTTTATGTTATCATTTATGCGTATATATTTATGTATATATTATAATATAAGTTACATTAATTATGAAATGTATATGTAGGTTATGTTAAATATCTATACTTTGTGTGTGTTTCTGTTATGTTTGTTGTTATGGATTTATGTATATGTTAGGTTATGTATATAGCAGGATGCCGGGGGACGCCGAAAGAGGTAGGTTAGTTGTTTTTTTTTTTTATTTTAAAGCAATCCCGAGGGTGACTCGGGATTACCACTTGTTGCATGGAAAATCCACCCCGAGTCACACTCGGGAATATCGCTGGGGGGTATGGTGATGGTGGGGATGTGCAATAAAGTCCTTTGGGAGAAATGGATTTTTTTGCGTCCCAAAACATTGGTTTCTATTATCTCATTTTCTTTCTCTGCTGGCTGCGTTACATCTGCTGGGGTAATATGGCTCAATGATGTAATATCTGTTTATGTAGCCATCCACATTTTTACATAAGGTTACAGACATCAATTAATCTACACAGAAAAACAATGAAAGAACATAGAAGAAACAATAAAGGATCCTCACCACTTTATAGAAGACATGAATGTTTTAGTTCGTAAAGGAAACTTTAAATTGCTCAGGAGAGGAAACCTATTGTTACCTCACTGGTCATTACCATAGTGAAAGTGTCTCGTTAGCCACTGACATGCACTGCATCCTTTATTGATGTAAAGAAATGCAGGAGAAACCAGTAACCTGTTTGGCACCCAGAAAACTGAAACTATAGAAAGTGTTGGTCTGCATAAAAAGTTTGAAGATTTGGAGGTAAGTTTAGTGTTTACTTATTTTGAAATGACTTAGCATGTTAAAGTTAGATTTTTCGGATTGGGAAAAGGACTTGAAGATTTCCTTGATCAAGGACCAAAAAGAGAAAATATTGAAATGGACCTGCAAAGCATCCATTAGCAACAGGTTTCAGGAATCTAATTTCAAAATTTTTCCCAATGGTTCCTTACATGAGAGAAACTCCACAAACGTATACTGGAGGTATCAGACGGATGTTGGCGATGCCAAGCGGCACTTGGATCCATCCGACATATATTTTGGGACTGCCCCGCTATTCAAACTTTTTGGTCCTTGGTCATTGATATTGCCCAACTCATGACAGATTGTCGGATTCTGGAAGGGCCCGCCTTCTTCCTTCAACAACACAACCCTTTCTCGGATAAAATGTATAAGAACTCAGTGCCTAGACACTTGGTTGTGGCAGCAAACTCATGTATTGCAGCTTATTGGAAGAAGCCTGAACTGTCTGCCATTCAGCTATGGCTACGAAGGGTCAAAGAGATTCACCACATGGAAGACCTGACTTCCTCGCTAAGGGGCACAAGTAGAAAGTTTGATAATACTTGGTTTTATTTGTCTCAGTTCCTCACATTGGCAGAATATGTTCACTACCTGACCCTAACCCCCATGTCCTTCCTAGCTCAGCCCCCAATATACTAAACATGCATTATTTTGCCCTCATATGATTTACCCTCGGGTACCCGATTCTCAACACCCCAATATTATTGGTGCAGGGTAACATTCGCCCACTCCTCTCCCTTCCATACTTTAATCTCTTTTTTAAGAAACCCTCCTGGCCTTTTGGTAGTATCACTGGGAAAGAGACATGTTTCTAGGGGTTACTTTTACACTTATCTATGGTTTTCTGGTTATCCAGACAGGTTTGTGATCATTGACCCTAGATGTCTTATGTCAGACTAGTGTTGGTCGAATAGCTCACTATTCGATTTGGCAGCAATTCGCTCGAATATAGAAAAAAAATTCGGGTGGTCGAATGTCAGTCGAACACCATTAAAGTCAATGGGAGGAAATGGGTTTTTTTAGGACTGTGTAGAGCTTCTACAGCCTCCAAACAGATGTAAAAAGATACATTATAAAAGGATACATAAAAAGATACATTGTAAAAGGATACATAAAAAGATAACTTGTGCCCATTCATACCTAGTGCTCTGTGATTGGCTCAGAAATAGGAAATCCTGATTACAGCTCAAGCATCATCAGGATTTCCCTTTCCTCAGCCAATCAGGGAGCAGAGCAATCAGCAGAACTTTACTATGCTGTAAAAAAAAAGGACAAGTTAAAATAAAAACACATACAAATAAATTAATTTAAGAAAAAATATTTTTTTCCCAATTTTTTGCTGTCGAATCCCAAATTTTTGCTGTGTTTTTCGGGTCGGGTCTATCCGAATTCGAACAGCCAAATTAGGGTCGAATATAGGGACAACCAGAATTCGAACATCAACACTAGCCCTGAGATGGAAGCATGAACAGCACTGGTAACTGGAATCTAGAGCTGGGTGTAGTGCATTGTCAATGTCAGCCAGAAGTGTGTAATACAATTTTAGTGAATGGAGTAGTGACAGGTGGCAGGAGCAGCAGCAAGAGGGGGCTGTGGGCCCTAAGTGGTAACATGGACCACATTTGTAACTGGTATCCAGAGCTGGGTTTAGTGCATTGCCAATGCCACACAGAAGTGTGTAATACACTTTTAGTGAATGAAGTAGTGACCAGTGGTAGCAGCAGGAGGAGGCGGTGGGCCCTGAGACCGAGTGCGGACCGCATTGGTAACTGACATCTAGAGCTGGGTGTAGTGCATCGTCAATGCCACACAGAAGTATGTAACACAATTTTAGTGAATAGAGTACTGACAGGTGGCAGCCACAGCAGGAGGAGGTGGTGGGCTCTGAGATGGAGCGTGGACAGCATTGGTAAATGGCATCTAGAGCTGGGTGTAGTGCATCGTCAATGTCAGCCAGAAGTGTGAAATTCTATTTAAGTGAATGGAGTTCTGACAGGTGGCATCACCAGCAGCAGGAGGAGGCAGTGGGCCCTGAGATGGAGCATGAACTGCACTGGTTACTGGCATCTAGAGCTGGGGGTAGTGCATTGTCAATGCCACACAGAAGTGTGTAATACCATTTTAGTGAATGGAGTAGTGACAGGCATCAGCAGCAGGAGGAGGCTGTGGGCCCTGGGATGGAGCATGGATCCCATTGGTAACAGGCATCTAGAGCTGGGTGTAGTGCATCGTCAATGCCACACAGAAATGTGTAACACAATTTTAGTGAATGGAGTAGTGACAGACGGCAGCAGCAACAGCAGCAGGAGGAGGAAGCGGTGGGCCCTGAGTGGTAGCATGGACCGTATTGGTAACTGGCATCCAGAGCTGGGTGTAGTGCATCGTCAATACTACACAGAAGCGTGTAATACACTTTTAGTGAATGGAGTAGTGACCGGCGGCAGCAGTAAGAAGGGGCAGTGGGCCCTGAGATGGAGCGCGGACCACATTGGTAACTGGCATCTAGAGCTAGGTGTAGTGCCTGGTCAATGCCACAAAGAAGTGTGTAATACTATTTAAGTGAATGGAGTACTAACAGGCGGCAGCAGCAGCAGCGGGAGAGGTGGTCGGCACTGAGACGGATCATGGACCACATTGGTAAATGACTTCTAGAGCTCAGTCTAGTGCATCGTCAATACAATTTTAGTGAATGGAGTATTGATAGGCAGTAGCAGCAGGAGGAGGAGGCAGTGTTCCTGAGACGGAGCGTGGACTGCATTGGTAACTGGCTTCTAGCGCTGGGTCTAGTGCATTGTCAAGGCCTCCCAGAAGTATGTAGTACAATTTAAGTGAATGGAGTACTGACAGCCGGCAGCAGCAGGAGGAGGAGGAGGCGGTGGGCACTGAGACAGAGCAAGGACCACTTTGGTAACTGGCATCTAGAGCTGAGTGTAGTGCATCGTCAATGTCATGCAGAAGTGTGTAAT
>NC_092865.1:25097793-25113904 GCF_032062135.1 Pyxicephalus adspersus | reverse complement strand
GTACCTATCAGTGTGGCAGTACTGGGGGTTTTCATCTGTAGTTTGTTGGCCTCCCAGAAGCAGCAGAAATGTAAAGTATATTGCTAGCTGGCACAACGGCAAGCATGACATTGGCGATGAATGCCATCCCTGTACGTAGCGAAAAAATTCAACCGAGGCAGGCTCAGCCAACAGGGTGTTAGTGATAGGCACCTTCAGACTCAGCACAGGAGCAGTGTGGGTTCACAGAGGCATCTTGGTTGGCAAGTGAGTCCTTGTGTGAGTTAATCAGTGACATCTACAGTGGGGTATGATAGTTGTTAGTAAACCACCTTTTGTTCATTTTTTAAAAGGTGAGGCGATAGACATTTTTCGGTGACAGTTGTGATCGGTTGTTCGTGACCACTCTGCCAGCTGCACTGAAGGTACTTTCAGACAGAACATTGGATGCCTGGCACCAATGAAGCTTGATGGCATACTGTGCCAACTGCGGGCAGATTTTAAGCCTGTTGACCCAAAAATAATGGCGTCACTACTGTCAGGAGAGGCATCCTCCTCATAAATGCTGTCGTCAACACCACCACCAGGCAGAAAAGAGGCAACTTATTCATGCACCATGCGCTTCATCTGTTCTTGATGGTTTTGCCCCCGCACTTCACTTGTGGATGTATGGATGTGTGTGGCCTGCTGACACCACTGCTGCTTTTGCCGCTACAGGGGGATACGGTGGAGGCAGTGTCCGCCTGATCTCCTTGTGTGGAATGTGGTACGTGGAACTCCTCACACAGCTCAGTTGTGTGGCTGTACCAAGGGCCCGCTGTTTCATGTACCACTCTGACCAAGTAAAGGCAGATGGCCAGCTCTTGCTCGCACGGAGCATGTGCATGGTGGAGTTCCATCTAGCCACAGTGTCACAAATCAGTCTATGCCGTGGCAGCCTTTGTTGGCACTTGATCTTGCTAAGCGCCTCACTAGAAGTAGAGGATTGGCGTACATTGCTGCAGATGGAGCGAGCCTGTCCCAGTATGTCCTCCAGTCCTGGGTACGTGTGGAGAATCTTCTGCACCACCAGGTTCAGTACGTGTGCAAAGCAGGGCACATGTGTTATGTGGCCCATGCGCAGGGCAGCCACAAGGTTGGCCCTGTTGTCACACACTACGTTGCCTGTAGTGAGCTGGGAGGGCGCCAGCCAAGCCTCAACCTCTCTGTGCAAAGCAGACAAGAGTTCTTTGGTGGTATGACTTTTCTCTCTCGAGGACACCAATTTCAGCACTGCCTGGCAATGCGTGTGCTTGAGGGACTCCGCTGCTGGCCTTTCAGGAGGAGTAGCAAAAAGAGAGGGGTTGAGAATAGAAGAAAAGCCAGAGGAGAAGGGAGAGGACTGGGGTGGCCCATGCTTTCCCAACACACCCCTCGGCGGGGGTACCAGGTGTTGTAATGCCTCTTGTAGACTACTGCCCACTGATCTATGCAAGGCCACCCAATGAGCGGTGAAGTACAGGTAGCGTCCCACTCCCTGCCTGGTTGTCCAGGTGTCCATGGTGATGTGGATTTAACTAGACACTGAGAATGCCAATTTTCCTTTATGTACATGTAGACTAGGTACAGCTGTGCAGGAGAAGTAATGCCTGCTTGATATATTCCACCGCCGCTCGGCATGGGCCATCAGGTCACAGAAGGAAGTCCACAATGCTGTATGGCAGTAACTGGAAGGCCAATAGTTTAGCTAGACGAGAATTGAGTTCAAAGACTCTTTTGTTGGTTGGGCTCATAGCCTGATACCTTGAGCAGAACTCTGGTGGAGAGGGCTGAAGGGACTGGGAGCTAGGGGAGCTGAAGAGGTCCCATCTTGCGGGGACAAACGTCATCTGACACCACGAAACCTGCAAGCAGAAGCTGATACTTCATCGCAGCTGGAAGTCTGGCTGGCACCAACCTCCTGAGACATACCAGCAATGACAGTTGGAGATGGAGAAGAACTCAATGGAGGTGGAAGAAGAGACGATGACGTGGTTGCAGCTCCTTCAAGAGAATGCAAGTACTGCTCCCTCTTTGGTTTGTGGTTCTTGCGCATGTGGGAAAGCAGGGATGTTGTACCCATATGTGATCGGGCGTGCCCTCTGCGGATCTACCTGTGGCACAGGATGCAGATTGCTACGCACCCGTCATCATCTTTCAGCGGGAAAAAGGAGTACACTGAAGAGGTGCATGCAACCACTCTGCTACTTTTTTTCTTTGGCTGCCTCCGTGTCTGCTGGGTGCTCTGCGTCTGCTCCATCTCCCCAACTGTCACATCTTCCCTGACTGTTCCTCTGCTTGTGTCCACTCATCTGTCTCTTCTTTGGGACTCACATAAAGCAGATTTGCAGCCCCTTCAATCTTCATTCTGTTGCTGATGCTGCCTTTCTCTTACGTCTGTTTCAGAACTGCTGCTAGCCCCTACACGCACCGGTGGTTCCCAGGTGACCCTGGCCCAGCAAGTCCTGACCTCACTCTCCAAGGGTCTCAAAGTCTGCCTCCTGCTCTGAACTTCGCACTCACAGATCCTCAGGTTGTTCATCAAATAACATGGGAGAGTCATCGGGAGGCACATGCACATCAGTGTTTGCTCCTGTCACTGCTATGCTGGATCCTGCTGCTGGTGCAGAAGAAGAGCCTGCTGCACTTGAGGCCCCTGAGACTCTGTCCACAATCCTCTCCACATGACACGGCTGTACGATTGTATTCCACCCTCTCAATACATCTACCAGCATACTGGGGCTTCGCACACTTCTCAGACCTGTTTGAAAACTTGTGCTGCTGCCTGCAACATTTTGCTGCTGCTGCTGTCCTACAATGGCGGACTCCCAGGGAGTATGCCCCCTGCCAAATGCGGCAGGTTACCCAATGCCACATCTTCCCTTGCGTCTACCGCTAATCTTTTACTTATTCGGGCGAAATTGCACCTGTACCAAATGGTCTTCTTTGCTAAATAGAAACAGGTATCAAACAATAAAATATCTGTATTTATTTTCCAGCAGCACGGAGATTTCATTGTACCCGTCTTCTTTGGTAAATAGGAACAGGTATCAAACACTAAAATATCTGTATTTATTGTATTGCATTATCTATGTAAGTAGGACAGAAATTTCACTGTACAAAAGGTCTTCCTTGGTAAATAGGAACTGCAATTTATTTTATTTAGCTTTTGTGAATGTACAGTGTGAAAAAAAGATGCTTTTGTCTTCACTGCCTTTGATGCCTTGTGTCTTTGCTAATACACAATATAGAATACACTAAGTGTGCTGACTGCTGACAATTTAACAAAACTGACTAGCTATGCATGGCACTACAAGTAGCAGCAGCCACAATTGTACCTTCTGTGCATGTGCAGTCAGTGAATAGCAAGAGTGTAATACACACAATATAACTTGCACTAAATGTGCTGATTGCTGACAATTTCACAAAATTGACTAGCTAGTAGCTCATGTAAAAGTAAATGCCCTAAAAAACCGAACTATGCAACTAACAATGAAGTAAGAGGCTTCTACACTGTCCCTGTCACACTACATGTCTCTCCCTGCATCTATCCTCTACACAGAACACAAGATGGAGTGACTACCCCTCCCTCCATCCCTGTATATATATATATGCCTGTGCTCTAATCTCTACTGATTGGCTGCTGGGTCTTGCTGTGCACCCTGGGAGTAAATGATTTGCTCCCAGCCACGATAACCACCAACATTTCTCAGCGTTACCACCCCCTGCTTTTTCACTTGTTAGTTCAACGAGATAACAACCTCATGGCGAATCGCAAGGCCCTTCTCGCTTTTATGTTCAGTAAGCGAGAAAGGCCTGATTCGCTGCAAGACCAAAATTAAAAATGTTGCTTGCTCATCCCTAATTATTTATTAATATGTATTTAAATATTTTTTATATTGAAAACTTTCTTACCAGGTACAATGTACAAAAGCTGTAGGTATATTCATTTTTGTATCAGCTCCTCCATTAGATATAAAAATTATTCCTCCATTGTAGAAAGGCTGCATTACATTATTAAATCAATCTCACTGAGTTGTTCTGTTTTTCAGTAGTTAGGAAGTTGGGAAATTTTTAGGATAAAAACTAAAGCCAAAAATCCAGCTGGTATATCAGTAATAAAAATATAAAACTTTTATGATTTAGCAAAGGTTTTGGTAATACATTGGGTGACACAGTGTGGGGTTTAAAAAAAACTATTAAAAATGTGCAAGGGTTAACTTATTTCAAGTAAACTGGGACTAGAACTGGGAGGTATACAGAAATACCAACAGTATTTGTTTTAATAAATTGTTCTGTACACATAATATCTGTCTAGGAAGATGAGGAGGAATATTTTGGTAGACGATGAAAGAAATCACGTGAGGTTTATGTACAGCCAGAATTCACTTGGGGACAATAACAAGTTAACATCCTGCTGAGAAGCTGACACAAATAATCACACATGCTGCTGTTCGTGAATCTGATTTTAACTATAGCGAGATTTCCAATATTATACAGATGTCACCACCATCAAGAGAAAAAAATGTTGATTTCACTAGAAACTTTATTTTGAGCAATATATTTGTTAGAAGTAATAGATATTATTTATTTTCAAGAACAATTTTTTAAAACAATTAATTTGATCATTTGTTGAAAAATATAGTGAGAGAATCTGTAAGCTCCCATTGCTGACACTGGAATACCAATTCCCTGGCTGTCATACTGATCCATAATATTTCATGCACTCTCAGAGTAACATCTGTTGTTGTTGTTTGCTTGTAGGTTAGTATTATATTGAACAGTGGAAGCCTACAACTTCCTATCAGTAGTTATCTTTTAAAGGGGCCAAAGCCACATTAAAAGCTCCGTCTCTACATTTTTCTGTAATAACCTAATCTTAATCATAATCTTACCTACTGGCTTCTTTAAAAATGTGTATTACTTAATAACTTTAACCAGCCTCTAAAGCCCCATTGATGGAGGAATTTTATAACCCCATAAAGCATATTATCTATAGATTTCTGTGTCACAGTAGTGCCTAACCGGAGTCATTTTACAGTATGAAATGGAAATAACTTTGCTCTAAGAAACCAAAACTACACTGGATCCAGCACTATCTATCTCCTAATATGCATAAATATATTTTATTTCAGTGTTAGTGTTGCTTGAACATATATCTGTTCATTTCTATCCGTGTTCAACCAAACAGTTTCTAATATGGAGGTTTGGTGAGTCCTAACACCATTGAAGTCAGAGTCTTCCAGAATATTTTCTGACTATTCACCCAGTCTACTGCAAGTGAAGAAGGGATTGTTAGGCAGGTGCCCCATTAAAACCCAACCTGGACTCTATCACACAATCCCTGACCCCCTAAATAACAATATGTACTTCTGGCTTTGTTATAACTGAGCTGTCATCAGGGTTTACCTTTCCTCAGCCAATCACAGAGCACTAGAGGTGATTAATGAGGAGAATTGTCGCCATTTAACCTCTAGTGCCCAGGGATCCCACACTGACAGGAGGATTCCCACGGCTGTGCTCAGAATGATTGGAGCCATGGGAATCATCCTGTCAGTGTCACGGGCCGTGGAGTCACATACAGTCCTGCTAGGCTGTAAGAGCAATCAGGGGAGTGGAGCTGACACAGTCAGGAAAATAACCCTAGCTTCCCCTCATAGACTTTAATGGTGTTTGAATTCAGCGTTCGATCACCCGAAAAATATTGGTCTATTCTGTCGAATAGCCGTTAAATCAAACAATGAGCTTTTCAACCAACATTAGTAATAGGTAGCGAAGAAGATACAGCAGTAATGGGAGAGGAAGCAGGAATTTCTGTTTGCTGTGGTCTCTAGCATAAAATGCCTTCCATGGAATTGGGTAGTTTATCTGTGCATTTTAACTATTCAGCTACTAATCATGTACAAATGTTCTTGTCTTGTTACTGCAAACAGATGTTAAAAAATGACAATGGTTTTGCAAGTCCTTGAAAAACACCCAGACAGAAGAGGTTCTGTGAATATGTAAAACAGGGGCCTACATTTGTTCCTATCTTCCTTTGCTAACAAATGAGAATGTGCTCATAAGGCTGCTAGCATATGTCTGGTGTAATGGAACCCCACTGGTTTCTAAGCTATTCTACTCCTTCTTTTTTTGTCTGTGGCTATGTTTATCAATGCCTTTGACTCATGTTGGATCATGTATGTTAGCTATATCTTCCTCCTGAACAGATTCAATCTTCCAGTAGGTGCCAGAAGATGGTTCCTCTATCTGTAAGCTTCTGGCCCCCTCTTAGACATGCCCTACTCTAACTATAATTGGACAGTCTTTCTTTATTTTCTCCTTTGGATAATTTAGGAATGGGGCATCGGTGCCCTCAATGTCTCCATCCCTGCCCATTTGCACTTCTGTGCTGGTTTTAACAAACAGTGTCTGTAGCTTTAAGAGCTGGCAGCAGTGAACAGTGCTAGTACAACTCACTGCTGCCCAAGGGTGTGGTAGGGCAGGCACAGGTGGGAACGGGCTTTTTTTCGGAAATGGGCTGTCTCAACTTATTTTGTAAAGAATTCTTTGGGGGTCTGTGGCCCTGGCTGGTCTGCCCCCCAAGGGGTCAGAAGAAGGACCTTGATGGGGGAGGGCACCGGCCAGAGCCGGACCATGTCTCCCGTAGGAGAGTTGACAGATTCTGGCATCATGACTTTGAGTGACACATAGGCAGGGGTGTAGTGGGCACGTTTACATTATAATTATGTGCATGAGCGCTCACAATGAATTGTACCATGTACCCTTTTCTTTTTTTACAACTATACCTCTGCTGCTGCCTCTAATCATTTCCTATTGGGCTGCAGCAAAAGCAGCAGTTTTTGATAAGAGGAAGTGGTAAACGCCCCAAAACCTCACTGCAAGTGTCAACCTAGTCTTAGTCTTTTTTATGGGCAAAAATTATGTGTAGGAACAAGTCACACAATAATAAATAACCCTTTTGCCACTCCGTATAAATTACTACATCTCCTGCGTAATTTATTTACACAGTCATATATATTTGGGTGAAATGTATATATATGTGGGTGAAATGAAATGGTAAAAATATTGGTTCCACCAAGTGCCACCTAAATGTGGAATCAAATACTCTGTTCACAAATGTAAACACAGTTGCTGGAATTAATTAAACAAGATTAGAATTTTTGTAAGATGAAATTAACATTTATCATAATGCTTTGCTGCCACCCAAATGTTGGAACTAAATAACTGTTTCACAGATGTACAAATTGTAAACAAGGATGCAGACTATGTTGCAATGGTCACATCTGAGTGTTTAGCAAATGATAGAAGTCCACTACAAGTACCAACTACTCAGAGAAATAGAAAAAAGTTGCAGTATCCTTCTCAGCACCTGAGCATTGCAGCAGTTCCCATACTAATAGGGATCAGATCCCAGTACCGCCAATATTTTACGTTTTATAGCAGCAGCCATAAAATGTAAGCAGCAGCAGCCATGGTCTCCCCAACAGTACAATTGATAACACTGAAATGGTGACCTGGGCTTGCTTCTGTCTTTACTTCTGCTTTTTATGGGGTCTGGGAAAGGCACACACACGAGTATCTGATGCAAATGTCCAATTAGACACCTGCCAGGCTGCCAGCAACAAACATTTTATATTCCACTTGTGCTTCCCAGGTAAATTCTTGATTGGCCTGGATCTGAACATTAACACCATTTGTCCAACCTCATATTGGAGATACATGCAGCTCTTTATATTTCACAGTATGGGCCTTGAGGAGGTGGATATTCCAGAATCAGTTTTCAAACATATTTTCTTGTGTAATAAAGGTTGTTTTTACAATACTTTAACAAGTTTTCTTTAGTAACTCAAAACATCTATCAAAAATCAACAATCAAAAAAAAATCAAAACAACTATCAACAGTAAAAAAAAAAAAAAGTGAAATCTAAAGATTTGCCTTTCCCCATCAGGGCTCCTCCTAAAGTTGCTATAGAAGTGTGCAATGGTGATCCTGCCTAAAATGACCAGCGATATGAAGGGGCACTTCTACAATGACGACCAACATTAGGAGACAGTTTTTTTGTTTGTTTACTGTGTATTGTGTATATTTTAATTATTCTTTATTTCATAACAGTATTTTCTCTATAGCGCATGGGGTGTACACATTTACTGGCCCTAGGTGTTTTAAATGATAGTTACGCTACATTATATATAAAATATGTACTTAAATATAATACAGTATATATATTGAAAACTTACCTACTAGATCCAATGTACAAAAGCTGTAGGTATAATCATTTTTAGCAGCACTTCCATGATAAATATAAATTATTCCCCCCAGTTGGTCTGTTTCTCAGTATTTAGTTAGGAATTTGGGAAGTTATTGGGAAGAAAGTTAGGAGAAAAAATTAAGCTGGTATATCAGTGAGTAATAGAAACATAAAACTTTATCTTAGCAAAGGTTTTGTTTAAAAAAAACTATTCAAATATGCAAGGGTTAACTTATTTCAAGTAAACTGGGACTAGAACTGAGAAGGATACAGAAATATCAACATCATTTGTTTGAATAAATGTTCTGTACACATAATTATGGGATAAGGAAGATAATGAAAGAAGACATACGTTTTCAGCATAGCCAGAATTCACTTGGGGACAATAACAAGTGAACATCCTGGTGAGGAGCTTGCACAGATAATCACAAATGCTACTGTTCCTCCCTTAGATTTTAACTATAGCGAGATTTCCGATATAAAGATGACAACACCATTTCTTAAGAGAAAAAACAATATTGTTTCCACTAGAATCTTTATTTTAAGCATAATATTAGATAGCATTAATAGTTATTTTTTATTAATTTTTTTGCTAAAAAAATAATTGGAAACAATACATTTGGCACTTTATTGGAATATATAGTGGGACAATGTGTAGGATCCCTTTGCTGACACTAGAATACCAATTTTCTGGCTGTCATACTGATCCATAGTATTTCATGCACATTGAATAATATCTGTTGTTTGTAGGTTAGTATATTATTTAAACTAGAAAGCCTGGTAACTGATTTTTTATAAGGCTGTAGACAGCAGCAGCCTACAATTTCCTATCAATATGGTAATTTAAAGGGGTCATGGTCATGTTTAAAGCTCTTTGTTGTTTTTTCTTTTTCTATTATAACTGATTTTACCTACTGGCTGCTTTAAAAATGTTTATGGGAATTTTATAGTACCCTATATTGTGTTGGCTTGTTATCTATAGACTTTTGTGTGATAGAAGTCTCTAAAAAGAGTAATTTTACCCTATGAAATGGAAATAACATTACACCGAGAAACTAAATACACACTACATCCGATGGTTCCTTTCTCCTAATATGCATGAAGTTAATTATTTTTTAGTTTTAGTGTTGCTTTATCTGTTCATTTCTAACCCTGTTCAGCCAAACAGTTCCTAATATTGAGGTTTGGTAAATCTTAACACCATTGAAGTCATAATGGATGTCATCTCAACCCCCCTCCCACATCATTAACACCCAAATTGGACCCTTTCACACGACCATTCCAAATAACAATATATCTTTATCTATTCAAGATTGTTTTTGTTATGATCAGTTTCTGGGTGCCTGTTTGTCTTGGTCCTGGCATGTGTTGACAATATCTAAAATGGAGCAATACTTACATTCAGATGAGGAACTTGTGTCCTGTGGAGGAGATGATGGTGGCAAGGGCACTTCACTAGCTATAGATGAAAAATGAACACCATAAGTAAAAGTGGGTGGGCAGGACTAAAGTAGATTTGTAAGGTTAGTTAAGGTGAATAGATTAATGCAGAACTTCTAAATGATACTTTCTGCCTATGTCCAAAAATTCAGAGCAAACATTTGTCAGTACAACTATGGACAACTAAACAACTCATGTCTATTTTTCTTCATGCTAGCCAACAACATAGAAAGAATGTTCATTTGATGCATGAATAATGACTGAAGCTACATGAAATCCTGCTAGGTCTTTCTTTTTATTTGTAACCAAAAATGGTGAAAGTAGTGTGAGAATGTGTTGAATTGCAACATATGTTACAAAAGTTGATTCTAAGGTTAACTTACAATCTCCTCGGCCGCCTCCTCTCCTTCATTGGAGGACTGTGGCTGCAAATGTTGGGCAGCGGGCTCCTCCTCCAGAGATGGCTCCTCTTCCCCCGGGGATGGCACCTCCTCCTCATCTCTCCTCCTCCCTGACTGGCTCCTCCTCCCCTGGGGATGTCTCCTCCTCCACATCTTGGGGGATGGCCAGTCGCCTGTGTGGCCGTTGGATTATTTGCAGCCGGCGTGATGGAGAATTGGCTGTAATAACAAAATCAAATATTCATTAATAGGGTAGTAAAAGTGAAAAACAAACAGTTCTAGGCTAAACAATACTGCTTTACACAAACAACAAACATTCTAAAACACCACTCCTTAACAAGAGGAGAAGTCAAAATGCAAAACTTACCAGGCAGGGTGCGGTTCCCCACTTTGCCTACCAAATCCGGTCTCCTCTGCTTTAGGTCGCTCAAAATGTGCTGGATTTGGGCGACTGTTGGGCACATCCCTACAGGGGTCCACAGCCTGTCTGCCAGCCTCTCCGCAATCCGATGTTTGGCATAAACCGAGAGCTGATGGTCATACCGGCACAGAATCATTGTCTAAAGAAAAAGAGAAACAAAATGTGAGGTATTTTGACAACAACCAAACACCTCTTAAAAAGAATAAAAAGGGATAACTAATTAATTGACTGATTGATTGATATATTTTCTGTTGCAAATTGACATACCGTGTTTCCCCGAAAATAAGACACTGTCTTATATTTTTTTGGGCTTCCAAAAACACACTAGGTCTTATTTTCAGGGTAGGTCATATACTTTTTTTAATGAAAAAAAACACTTACCATATTCATGTAGATACGGTACTTGTACCATAAAAAAAGGCACATTTTGAAGTGGTTAACGTATTAAGGTGCTTTAACACTGATCCACAGATGCAGCACAGTGCACCAGAAAAGATACGGTAACCCACAGGTGCACTGTACAGCATCTGTGGATCTGTGTAAAATCAGCACTCAGTGGATGTGGCCGGGGCAATGATTGCTCACATTTTTATTTTTTTTATTTTTCTGTGCATTTGAGAGTTTTATATGGTGACCCAATTGTAAATTAAACTCTTCATTGATTCATTGCTACCGGTATTGGTTACTGAATTCAGCATTTCTCTTCTTGCACTGTTACTGTATTAAATCAGCCAGCTTGTCCTTACAAACCTAAAATCAGCACCAAATGTGGCTGGGGCAATGATTGCTCACATTTTTATTTATTTTTTTATTTTTATACCGTAATTGTGCTGGGTAAAATAAAAAAAACACCTTATCAGAAGACGCGAGCCGAGTTCCTGGCTTCTGACAGGCGAAGTGCATGTAATATCACTCCGTCTGTGACAGGAGCCGGAACTACAAGGCAAGCATCGGCTTTTGCAGCTCCGGAGTGTGTACGCCCGCTGTCTCCCGCTCGGTGAGTATTTTTTTTTTTTTCTTTTTCTATCAGGTCTTATTTTCGGGGTAGGTCTTATATTAGGGCAGGTTGGGGGAAAAGTGCTAGGTCTTATTTTCGGGGTAGGTCTTATTTTCGGGGAAACACGGTAGTTTGGTTGCAATTGTAAACTGTTTGTTAATATTGTGTGTAGATATATGGGTATACTATTATTATTAATACTAAGAAGCTTCCAGTTGCCACCCCACTAAGCTTAATCCTGTTTAAACCATTGTAAAAACAATAATTGTGCTCCTAGGTGTAAACTCTGTTTATCCGCTTTTAGTGAAGAATTAGTAAGTGCCAGACATACATACAATCTAAGGGCAAAATGTAAGCACCGTTGCATTAGGTCAGATAATGCAGCACATTTAGATTTATTTTGTTGACACGTGAAAAAAAAATCTATAAAGAAAAGTGGAGAAATACTAAACACAGAAATATATATGTGAGAGGGTAGAATGATGTGCCTTCACCTAAATCTCCATTGTAGTCTCAGCTATCCAGAGGACATTCTACCAGAAGGCTTCCTCTGTCCTCCAGAAAAAGAAAGATCATTTCCAGCCTTGCGTGATAGCGAGGAGGCAAATTAGTGCTCTTCAAATGATATGTGCATGTACATAGTTATAAATAGCCAACTTTAGCCAACTTATTGAAAGAACAATGGAGGACACTCCATTCTCAGCTGTCATCCATGCAGAGGAATCCAGCTGCCGATAAGAGCTGGGCAGTGTGAAGAGCACAGCTAGAATGAGATGGTGACACAGGCTGTCCCTCCCCCTTTCTATAGCTGTGCTGTGGCTTTTATATAAAAAAATAGATATTGATAGAACTATAGATAGATAGAACTAACTATAGATATTGAAGATATGGGGATTCCAACTGCAAACACTATAGAAAATCCTACATTGGGAATGCTTTTTTCAAAGCAAGTGCACATAGGAGTCCTTAATTGAAAAAGTGCCCCCCCCCCCCTCGGCCCCAATATAAACAAACTTATGGTTACAGGTTCTGAGGTATTGGATGTTACAAACAAAGTGAATGCAATAAGGAAATGTCAGATACAAAGGGGATAACAGTTTCCAACAATGGACACTAGGTGGCGTCTAAGGTTTGCCTGAAACACATCACTTCACTTCAAATAGCAAATGTCACTTAGCTGAATATAGTTTTAGAAGTCTGCAAGCTCCTCCTGATGTGTCTCCCACAATTGGATGCACACGGGTTACACAAACACTTGCACAGTGGGGAATCGCCCACCCCACTGGAACTCTAGGACAGTGACAGATGACAGAATACACCCGATCACAGTAGCTTCAGGGAGCACTTGTGCTATTCTGGCCGATGGCTACCCGAACACCGTATAGACTTAAGGCGACCACACAATCTGGCTGCAGCTCACATGCTCTGCTACTGCTGCCTCATCAGATCCGGTCACACTGGCCTACCCCCCGCCTCGTACTCCTCAGCATTTATCACTTCTGGGCTTGTCCAACATCCCACGGAGAATTCGGGGTAAAGCAAATAAAGTGGCCAGCACCAATACCACTATTAAAAGGGCCACTGCTGTCAGTGGGGCCAACACCTCTACCTCTGACTCTCCTGCATCCTGGGGTGCTGGTAACCCCACTGCACAGTCAGTATGAGAAGGAGCTGCGTGGATCATCAAAGACATGGATGGGTTGCACAGCAGCAAGATCCTGGGTGAGAAAGCAAGATCTCCATACAAATTCAATACACTCCTATAGGAAACTGAACACGTTATATATTGTTTCTTCACTTTCCCAGTGGAACAGAAATACTCCCCATTAGGAGTCTGAGTGCTCCAGCAAACAATAAGGGCCCCAACAAGAGATGCAGTTTGACTTCAAGCCAGCTCTCTGTATTGTAGTCTGGGTTGCTTTGCTTTGTAGTCTATTGCTTTTAATGACTGATCTTATAGCTGTTTAGTAGCAATCTCATTTGTTGTATGCATATACAGTGGTACCTCAGTATAAGTCCAATTTGGTATAAGTCCTGTTTGGTCACTAAACACTTTGCTTTGCATACAATCTTTTCTTGGTATACAACCTTTGTGCTAGAACTTGTATGGGTCAAAATGAGTCATAACACCATGCGCTACCCTTATTTACCTCTCGCAACACAAAGCCACAACTGCCTATGAGCGTCAGTACACCAATTGCTACCATTCAGTGATGAACCAGCGCTATAACTCTCTGTGAATTACATAATATCTCCTCCTCCTCCCTTCTCAGCACCATCTTAGTAGGCACTCGACTCTTCTCAGTAATGTAAAGTGAGGTTAAATTTTCATTTATTTCATTTAATTGCTTTTGTATTTATGTATTTTAGTATTAAGCAGTGTTTAAATTATTTTATACAGCCCAACCAATGTATATTATGCCAAGTCCTGTTTGGTATAAATCCAAGGATCTGCAACGGATTAAGGACTTATACCAAGGTACCACTGTATTTTTTAATGTCTATTCTGTCAAATATTGCTGGTTTTCATCTGCAAATTACTAATTTATGCTTTCTGTTGTCCTAATAAATGTGGTATTATTCAATTTTTTTATTATTGCTACTTTGCTCGGATGATTGGATGGTCATGTCTGGTATGGTAAAGGAGAGAATAGAGTTAAATTTAGCAGTTCCTACAGGGGATAGGGCTACACTTGGCTGCTTCACCTGGGATTCTAAAGTGGTGACAGGTTGGACTGGTGAAAATGTAGAGGGAGGGCAATGCAAGAAGGATTGTACAAGCAGTGAAAGAGGTTAACATGACGTTTGCCAGCATACTAAAGAGCCCTAAAGTCAGTGATAAGTTAGATGCATGCAAGGCACAGAAAAGGCGCAGAAAACCACAGGGAATTTTAAACAGTGCAAACAAACCTTAAACACATGGCAAATACACAATTTACAACAGATAAAAATATCTTCAGCAGGACCAGGGCAATAGCTGGCCGGAGCACCAGCAAGGATACAGGTACAGGTTCATGTACAAGTACAATACTAAAGCCCGTTGATACATGTGCAGCCAGGCTATATGCAATTACTAATAAAGAATAGGCGTTGCATAGTTGCAGTATGCCCCCTGCTGGTTGGTAGTAGGAGCACATGAAAGGCATATTGAAATAGAACGCCACCAGCAGGCGACAAAGGGAGGAGCAGGTTTCTGTCACAAACCTTCAAGGGCTAGGGTAGAGGTTTGCCAATCAAGATGGAGCTGGAGCTGAACTTGGGCCTGATCTGGAGATCTCACTAGCGGGGTGATTTGTGTTTTATCACTTCCAAAACTGGCATGAAGTTCTGGAAGTTTATGTTGAGCAGGGTGATGGTGGTGGATCTATTTCATGTGTACAATTTTTGAATATGCCACTGCGCTGGTAGAGGTAGACAGGGTTAACATCCAACCTAATACCCTAAAAACTTTTGCTTCCCTCTGGCAGCCGAGGCTGATTAAATGGCATGAGGAGGGAGGTAGGTAGACAAGGATGATACATCAGCAATGGGGGAAGGAGCAGGTTCAGCCATTTTTCTGACTCTGGGACAAGTTTGCTATCCACTAGACTGGAATCACGTGGCTTCTCATGCACGTGCTGCCTTGTTCATAAGGCAACTTTGGGACATACTTCATATCATGTGGATGGAACAACAGGACACCTGTCAGATTGTCAGCAATAAACATGTTTTTTTTTTTTTGTTTTTGTTTTTTTTGTCCCCTGCTTCTATCTATATTTTAGCAGTATTGAGGTAATGCAAAAAATTTAAATTGCATTGCAAAACATTGCATTTCTGTCCCCATTTAGGCAATAATAAAAAGTTTTAAGTTGTATTAATTTAAATTTCTATTCCAAGGATTCTTCCTTTTATTTAAAGTTTCTCATCTTTACCAAAAATATTCAGA
This sequence comes from Pyxicephalus adspersus, assembly GCF_032062135.1. Classification (NCBI taxonomy): domain Eukaryota; kingdom Metazoa; phylum Chordata; class Amphibia; order Anura; family Pyxicephalidae; genus Pyxicephalus; species Pyxicephalus adspersus. The sequence continues at coordinate 25,098,471 of NC_092865.1, read as the reverse complement.
TCATAATGCTGTACCCTGCAGAGGTGGGCCATTAGAGTTGTTGTCAATTATAAATCGATAAAGCGTCAACCATTGATGGAGAGCCTGACCAATCTCTTTATCATACATTCCACCACGTAAGGATCTGCAGAAAAAGCCATAAATAAATGTAATAATGCCTATAGAAAGCCTATAAAAAATCTAACCTCCAGACCATTCTGGCAGCTTCCTGGTAAGCAACCAGTTACTGGGGGTAAAGGAGAGAATGGAGGCGGGAAATTTAAAAGCAGATTACTATGTAATCTGCTTTTAATTTTTTTTTACAGTAAAAACACATCAAAACATAAAATAAAAGTAAAAGTAAACATTGTAGTGCACCAAGCATCATTGCCCAGTGCCCTGATTTACATTTTGCCCACTATTAGCCCTGACCTTGATCTGACCTTTTGATGACTTTTTCATCACTTCCTGAATGTATCATTTCATCACTTTGTCTTTGACCTTGATTGTTCCTGACTATTTCCAACGCAGCTATAGCGGTTTGGTGTTCTTTGTGGAATCGAGCAATAGTGATTCACCAGGAAATTTGTCATCGGACAGCGAAAGTGAACTGAGCGACGATTCTGGACCAGTGCTGTGCGCACATGGTGTCCTATTGACCTTGATGCGGACCAGGCAGCACCGCCAAGATTTCCATTC
>NC_092865.1:25088503-25096211 GCF_032062135.1 Pyxicephalus adspersus | reverse complement strand
AAAAAAAAAGTCAGAGGCCTGTGAATCATTCAGACTTCATTTTGCAAGTTTCTGAATCCATAGTCAAGAACCACCAAACACCATCAGTGGCTATGAATAGACCTGGACATCGTGCTTCCACCATTGTCAACACAGAACGCCTGACTGGTCGTCACTTCGTTGAATACATCCCACCAACCCAGAAAAAGGCGGCACCTACAAGGATGTGCATGGTTTGCTGCTCAAAGACCGATGACAGAGGAAGGAAGAAACGTAAGGAAACCAGGTTCTACTGTCCTGACTGTGATGTTGGGCTTTGTGCAGCACCCTGCTTCAAAATCTACCACACCCGGGATGTCTACTAAAAAAGTTTTTTTTTCTAAAATCTGCATATAATTTATATTATTATTTGTCAAAAATATTGCACCCTTGTTTGGAAAATTTCAGTAAGAAATTTTTCATAATTTTTTTTTGATAAATTACATTGTATTGGGCTAATATTTCATTATTTTTTATAATAATAATATATAATTATGTATTATTTTATAATTTATGATTCTAATATAATTAATAAATATAATAATTATACCCGGGAGTTAATCCTAAGAATTACAGGCCCACAATATAAAAAAAAATTTCTACGCAAAAAAAATAGGATCTTTTTGCATCAAAAAAATGACAGAATTAGAACACCAGGAGGGTTAAGGTAAGCAACAACACAACATCTGTTCATTTCTAAGAGTGCCTGACCCTGCTTGTGAGCTTGGCAATCAATGTGCTTTGATGTTGTGCTTGGCAACCTGGACCTCCTTCCATCACCATCAGGTGTGTTAGAATGAGTATGGAACTCAGCTGGACAACTAATTGACAACCAGTTTGGACAGCAAGTGGAAGTGTATTTGTATACAATAGTGCTAAGATCAGGCAGCACAGCACAATGACAACAAACCTATAACACAACTACAAATGAACACAGGAGTCGTGTGGGGACGAATCAACATGAGTGCAAATGTCAGGCTATAAAAAAAAAAAAGAAACAAAAGAAAGAAATACAATCATGACAATGTATTCAGAAAAGGAATATGTACATAATAAATTCAAATACCAATATGTGACAAAGGCAACGAGGGGGTTAAGTAGGAGTTTGGTGTGGAAACCATACAGACATTTGTACCCAATACTTGTGGAAAAAATGACAACACATTGCTGAATAATTGCTAAACTATAGAAACTGGTATTACAAACCAGGAACAAAAACATTGCAGCAACAGATGAAGCTAACAATCATGAGGATTACAAAAAATCACATCAATGCATACTATCTAAGTAAACTTACCCCCATACACACACACACACAAAGCAGTTCAGTTAAAGTAATACTAATTAGAATGTATATGTATTGCATAGGTGTATGCATAAGTGAAATCAATAAATGTATTATAACATGTTTGCCTTTACTAAAATATTTTATTTCTCTAAAGTCAAACTGGAACTAAATTTTTATGAGGTCACAAATGTTTGTTCACATATTTTTTACGCTCATACTGTTGTGCGATGACATATTTGAAAATGCCACTTAGTATATATCCAGCATGATGGAAATGAGTTTGCAGTGTTGCAACCAAAAGAAAAAGTAACAAGAAGTGCAACAAATGTAACTATAAATGAAGCAAGTTTGTGATGGAGTAGAATTTAACATAAAAAAGTAACCCAAAAAAAATAAATAAATCAAGCATTAAAGATTCAAACCGACCTGTAAAATGGACTGAAGAACACAGAACAGCGCACAGGTGTGAGCTAATCAATTGCTATCACCTCATCCTTGACAATAACATCTCCTGAATTGCGCAGCTGAAAATTAATAGCCTTAATTGGCGTATTCGCGATCTTTGCGGGGAAATCAGCAGGCAAGTTCACTAGAACTCGGGCCCCGGGTAATAGAGTTCGCCGTCCGGCGCATAAATACACGTGTCGAGCGTACGCACATTTCATTAATGAATCAGGGCCTTTGTCTCATAGCCCACCACCTCTTCCTCCTGATGTTACTGCCCAGTACCCAGCACCCAGCTGTAGATGCCAGTAAACAATACTGTCCATGCTGCATTTTACAAAGTTACAGCTAGCAGATAGGAAAAGGCAGTCCCCTACACAGCAATGTCTCCAGTAGCTACAGCTTTTACACTGTCCAAATAGGTGATTACCTCAACCACTAATGCCGTGCTTGCTCCGTCTCAGGGGCCACTGCCTCCTCCTGACGCATTTTTATACCCTGGCAGATATACTTGTACACAGAGTTTTCTGCTAGTAGCACGCCCCTTAAGGGCGGATCGTTTGTTGCTAGGCCCTGCTAATATTATCTGTTTTGCTCCCAATATGGTGTTACATTGGTTCACCTTGATCCTCCTGTTGTAATGTTGTAATGCTCTAGCAGATATACTGATATGCTGTGTTTATTCGCTACAGTTCTATCTGGGTCCCTGATGACCCAGTATTTATTGGGTCTCCCCCACACATAGATCTGCCCTGGGGTCCTAGTTGGCCTACTACAATACTGGCTTCTCCCCCGAACAGATCCATTTGTATTTTAGTGACTCTTCCCCCTGTCACTCGGCTATATCACCCCGCATAGGAGTACCGCCGGTTTAGGCGGCGAATAAGGAAGTTCCTTATACTTTACCTAGTCTCCCCTAGATGCCTGGGAACTAGCCCATCCCAGCCGTCAGTTCCCTTGCTCCCTAATTACCCTCCCCCCCTTTCTTTTCCACCCGACTGGCTTTGTTGGTAATCTTCTGCCTTCGCTCTGTGGAAATATTTGAGTTACTCTGCATTTCTTTATAACAAATATGGTTCCTGATCAGTCTAACATCCCTAGAGGGTTGAAAATACGTTCCCTTAATGCCAAAGGACTTAATAGCCCTAATAAGAGATCCCAACTTTTATACGGCCAACATAAGGCTAGAGTACATATTTTGTTGCTTCAAGAAACACACTTTTGCTCTCGAGGGATCCCCTCATTGCAAAACCGCTACTACACTACTTGGATCCATAGCTCCAACCCAGATGGTAAGACCAGGGGGGTTTCCATAGCCTTCCACAAGACTATCCCAGTTCAGGTACTGGACACCTGCGTGGACCCGAAAAGAAATATACGGTAGCTTCGTTATACTCTCCAAATCATCAACCAACTACAGCGGCTGTCCAGTTTCTGAATAAAATTGCTATTTTTGCTGAGGGCACCTTGATAATCGGTGGAGACTTTAATTTCCCCCTCGACCCTAGAGTAGACACCTCCACGGGTCGTTCCTCTGTCTCATACTCCAAATTAAACGCATTCAAGGCTAAATTATATGATCTTCAATTGCTTGACGTATGGCACTTTGATTCACACAGATCAAGTTGGTTTTATTAATGGAAGGGAAGCCAGAGATAATACACTGAAAACTATTTTACTCACCCACGCAGCCAAAATAACCAAAACTCCCGTGTGTCTGCCTTCTGTTGACGCAGAAAAGGCGTTTGATAGAGTTAACTGGTCATTTATGCACCATTCATTACGCCAGATTGGCTTGGGCCCACGGATGTTAGCTAGGATAGCCGCCCTATACTCATCCCCCACGGCCCGGGTGCGGGTCAATGGAGGATTGTCAAGTCCATTCTCTATTACAAATGGCACCAGACAAGGATGTCCATTGTCCCCTCTATTATATGCCATAGTGATGGAACACCTCGCGGTGGCGTTGAGGTCAAACCCACACGTGCGTGGGATTCAGATTGGGAAACATCACTATAAAATGTCATTATTTGCTGACGATCTATTATTGTATGTGTCATCCCCGCAGACTACCATCCCTGCTGTCTTGGAGGAATTTGAGAAATTTGGGGTATTAAGTAATTTCAAAGTGAATTTTGATAAATCCGAATTACTTAATGTCTCCCTCAGTCCTGTCCAGGTTCAATACCTCAGAGACCATACATCTTTCCGGCATTGCAGTGATAAACTCAAATATTTGGGAATTTTTATTTCTGATGATCCAACTAAATTATTTAAATATAATTATGATCCACTGCTCAGTAAATTGAAGATAGAGTTGGCTAGATATGATCTACTTCCTCTTTCATGGTTTGCCAGAATCAACACTCTTAAAATGGACACTTTGCCCAAGTTGCTATATATCTTTCAAGCGGTCCCGATATATTTGCCTCCGGCCTTTCTTAGTAAGCTACAGCTGCTCTGTAGGAGATTCTTGTGGAAATCAAGACGCCCCAGATTAGCTTTTCGGTACATCACTAGACCTAAAAATTACGGCGGAGTTGGGGTCCCCGACCTCAGATCTTACTACAGAGCGGCCTTACTAACTCGAGTTGTTGACTGGTTCCACAATGGTGAGAGGAAGAGTTGGGTGTCCCTGGAAAATGTTTTGTCCCCAATTGATCTTCTTCTTCTATACTCTGGGTAAGCAGGTCTAGATTGCACAGCCACTCCCACACTCCTATAGGAGTCTGAACACTTCATTTATTTCATCCAATTGCTTTTGTATTTATGTATTTTAGTATTAAGCAGTGTTTAAATTTTTTTATACAGCCCAATCAATGTATATTATGCCAATAACAATAGGATTTTTTTTTTCGTGGAAACAGATTAATCATATTCCTTTTATTTCATATCGGAAATATTTGTTTGGTATAAGTACTGTATGGTATAGGTCCAAGGATCTGGAACGGATTAAGGACTTATACCAAGGTACCACTGTACTTATTAATGTCTATTCTGTCAAATATTGCTGGTTTTCATCTGCAAATTACTAATATGTGCTTTCTGTTGTCCTAATAAATGTGTTATTATTCAAATTTTTTAATATTGCTACTTCTCTCGGATTACTGGATGGTTATGTCTGGTATGGCAAAGGAGAGAATAGAGTAAAATTTAGCAGTTCCCACACGGGAGAGGGCTACACTTTGCTGCTTCACCTGGGATTCTAAAGCAGTGACAGGTTGGACTGGTGAAAATGTAGAGGGAGGGCAATGCAAGAAGGATTGTACAAGCAGTGAAGGAGGTTAACATGACGTTAGCCAGCATACTAAAGAGCCCCCAAAGTCAGTGATAAGTTAGATGCATGCAAGGTACAGAAACAGCGCAGAAAACCACAGTGAATTTTAAACAGTGCAAACAAACCTTAAACAAATGGCAACAGCAAGCAAATAAGCAATTTACAACAGATAAAAATATCTTCAGCAGGAGCAGGGCAATAGCTGGCCAGAGCACCAGCAAGGATACAGGTACAGGTTCATGTACAAGTACAATACTAAAGCCCTTTGATACAAGTGCAGCCAGGCTATATGCAATTATTAATGATGCATAGGCGTTGCAAAGTTGCAGTATGCCCCCTGCTGGTTGGTAGTGAAAGGCATATTGAAATAGAATGCCCCCAGCAGGTGACAAAGGGAGGTGCAGGTTTCTATCGCAAACCTTCAAGGGCTGAGGGAGAGGTTTGCTAATCAAGATGGAGCTGAACTTGGGCCTGATCTGGAGATCTCACTAGCAGGGCGATTTTTGTGTTATCACTTCTAAAACTAGCATGAAGTTCTGGAAGTTTATGTTGAGCAGGGTGATGGTGGTGGATCTATTTCATGTGTACACTTTTTGAACTGCTACTATGCCCCTTACCACTGTTAGAGGTAGACAGGGTTAACATCCAACCTAATCCCCTAAAAACTTTTGCTTCCCTCTGGCAGCCGAGGCTGATTATATGGCATGAGGAAGGAGGTAGGTAGAGGAGGATGATACATCAGCAATGGGGAAGGAGCAGGTGCGGCCATTGTTCTGACTCTGGGACAAGTTTGCTATACACTAGACTGGAATCACATGGTTTTTCATGCACATGCTGCCTTGTTCTTAAGGTAACTTTTGGACATACTTCATATTATGTGGATGGAACACATTTTTTGAGTCCCCAGCTTCTATCTATATTTTAGCAGTTTTGAGCTAATGCAAAAATTAAGACAACAGTTCTAGTTGATTTTATGTTTTCTGCAAATCAGAACAGCAACACCAGTTATAAAGCATTGATCATAAAGCATCAACTATGAATCTACTGCGATGTGTAAAAGCTGTCAATCATTTTTCAATTAACAGGTGACATTGATATCAAGCAAATTAATTTAGAGGTATAAAGCCAATGAGTAATCCTCACTTTAAATGAAAGTGTCCATTAATCAGAGACACAAGAAAGTACAACCATTAAAGACATTCAGTTATCTTCTAGACACAGGTAATTAAATCTATACAAACAATATATATGTTGGGATATTGGATTTGGATATAAGCAGTCCCCTGATTAGGAATATTAGCCAATATATAAACATTTTGTCAAAAGCATGAGGAATGAGGCTTTATTGTCAGAAATTCAATAAAAAATTGAAATTGCATTGCAAAACATTGTATTTCTGTCCCCATTTAGGCAATAATATAACGTTTTAAGTTGTATTAATTTAAATCCTATTCCAAGGATTCTTCCTTTTATTTAAAGTTCCTCATTTTTTCCAAAAATATTCAGATCATTAATGCTGTACCCTGCAGAGGTGGGCCATTATAAATCTATAAAGCGTCAACCATTGATGGAGAGCCTGACCAATCTCCTTATCATACATTCCACCACGTAAGGATCTGCAGAAAAAGCCATAAATAAATGTAATAATGCCTATAGAAAGCCTATAAAAAATCTAACCTTACATAGGATGTCTCTGTAGTAGATCAGTTTGTCCTCCCTCTCAGCGGGTGTAAAAATGGCCCCCATTTTTGGACCAGTAGCGAGGGTCCAACAAGGTGGAAAGCCAGAAGTCATCCCTCTGCTGAATGGTGACAAATCGGCTGTCACTGCGCAAGCAAGTGAGCATGCAGCGGGCCATTTCTGCAAGCGACTCGGAGGGACTCCCTGCTTCCATTACATTCCACTACATACTGCCACGGTGTGTCCGGGTCCTCTGCCTTGTCTTCCTCATCTCCCTCTTGCTTCTCTGCCTGCTCCTGCTCCTCCTCTCCTGTCACCTGAGTAGAAAAAAACACCCATTTCGCTATATATTGCCTTTGATCCAATGTCCTCCTCCTCCTCCAGTTAAGCCCCCACAGGGCTCATGTGGCAGTGGGATTTAGGAGCCACGTCTCCAGTCCCCTGACCAGCCAGAATTACCAGCATCTATTTCAGGACATGAAGTAGTGGAATGACGTTGTTCATCCCGTAGTCCTGGCGACTGACAAATAACGTGGCCTCCTCAAAGGGCCAGAGCAAATGGCAGGTGTCACTCATGAGCTGCCACTGGCTGACATCAAAGTTACACATGGGAGTAATCCTATCTGCCTCAATCATCAAGAATTTGTTGATGGCCTTTCTCTGTTCGTATTGTCGGTCCAACATATGGAGGGTGGAATTCCAACAGGTGGAAACGTTACATATCACCTATGTTGGGGGATGCCGTTCTGCCTCTGCAACTCAAGGAGGGTGTGCTTTGCGGTGTACGAGTGGCTGAAATGCATGCAAAGTTTCCCGGCCATTTTTATGATGTCTTGCAGATGGGTAGAAGACTTCAGGAACCGCTTGACAACCAGATTGAACATGTGTGCCATACAGGTTGCATGGCTCAGACTTTCTTGACGCAGCGCAGACACGATGTTCTTCCCGTTGTCGGTCACCACGGTCCCAATTTTGAGTTGTCGCGGAGAAAGCCATGATTC
>NC_092865.1:25083411-25088233 GCF_032062135.1 Pyxicephalus adspersus | reverse complement strand
TCAGCTTCTGCACCGTTGGATGAGTGCACGCATACTGTTGTCTCTTGGCAATCACTTCAGTGATCGATTGCTGACGGAATGACTGACGAGGAGTACGAGGAGCAGGAGATGGAAATGACATACAGCTCCCTTCGGCTGAGGTGATGGAGCCTTGACTGCCTGAAAGCCGGTGTGTGCCACTGGGTAATGCAGAGGTTGCTGCGGCAGGCTGCACCACCACATCGGAACCACGGTTCTCCCAGTCAACTTTATGGTGACGCTGAATATGTTGACGCTGAGCCGTGGTGCCAACATTGGCACCCTGGCCATGCTTCACCTTTCCCCCAAACACTCCGCACTGACTGACTGCTACCGTCGCTGCCTCTGTGAACACCTGCACCACTACTTCCCGGGAAGGTAGGCTGCTGCGAAGCAGGTAGTCTACCCAGGTACGTTTGGCTTCCAACCTCCCACTGCTGCCACCCTGTTGACTACCAGCCATGCTACCACCTTGCTGGCTCAGCCTCACGGGCAAGTTGCCACCCTCTTCTCCTGATGATGATGAAGCCCCTTCTTCACCTGGCTCCCAAGTGTGATCGGCTTCATCATCATCGAGTAGTATATGCACGTCACTGATGTCCTCCTCAACGATCTCTGGGTCAGGAGCCAGGCGGTGGGTCCTGAGACGAAGTGTGGACGACATTAGTAACTGCCATCTAGCGTAGGGTACAGGGCAGGCAGCATCAGTAACAGGAGAAGGAGTGTGTGGACAGTATCAGGAACTTGCATCTAGAGTTGGGTTCTGGGCAGGTAACAGCTTGAGGAGGAGGCCCCGCAAAAATCTCGAATACGCCAATTAAGGCTATTAATTTTCAGCTGCGCAATTCAGGAGATGTTAACCTCAATGATCAGGTGATAGCAATTGATTAGCTCACACCTGTGCGCTGTTCTGTGTTCTCCAGTCCATTTTACAGGTCAGTTTGAATCTTTAATGCTTGATTTTTTTTTTTGTGTTACTTTTTTATGTTACATTTTACTCCATCACAAACTTGCTTTATTTATAGTTACATTTGTTGCACTTCTTTTACTTTTTCTTTTGGTTGCAACACTGCAAACTCATTTCCATCATGCTGGATATATACTAAGTGGCATTTTCAAATATGTCATCACACAATAGTATGAGTGTAAAAAAATATGTGAACAAACATTTGTGACCTCATAAAAATGTAGTTCCAGTTTGACTTTAGAGAAAAAAAATATTTTAGTAAAGGATTATAGGCAAACATGTTATAATACATGTATTAAGGAACATTTAGTGATTTCACTTATGCATACATGCAATACATATACATTCTAATTAGTACTATTTTAACTGGACTGGTTTGTGTGTGTGTATGGGGGTAAGTAAGTTTGCTTGGATGGTATGCATTATTAGGACAACAGAAAGCATATATTAGTAATTTGCTGTTGAAAATCGGCATTATTTGACAGAATAGACATAAATTAATACAGTGGTACCTTGGTATAAGTCCTTAATCCGTTGCAGATCCTTGGACTGATACCAAACAGGACTTTGGTACAAACAACAAAATTTTCCCATAAGAAATAAAAGGAAAATGATTAATCCGTTCCCATGAAAAAAAATCCTGTTGTTATTGGCATAATATACATTGGTTGGGCTGTATAAAATATTTTAAACACTGCTTAATACTAAAATACATAAATACAAAAGCAATTGGATAAAATAAATGAAAATTTAACCTCACTTTACACTACTGAGAAGAGTCGAGTGCCTACTAGGATGGTGCTGAGAAGGGAGGAGGAGATGTTATGTAATTCACAGAGAGTTATAGCGGAGGTTTCTCACTGAATGGTTGCAATTGGTGTACTGACGCTCATAGGCAGTGGTGGCTTTGTGTTGCGAGAGGTAAATAAGGGTATCGCATGGTGTTATGACTCATTTTGACCCATACAAGTTCTAGCACAAAGGTTATATACCAAGAAAAGATTGTATGCCAAGCAAAGTGTTTAGTGACCAAACAGGACTTATACCAAATTGGACTTATTCCAAAACTGACTTTAAATAATGAATCAGGTCACCTGTGTTATTGAACACATCTCGGCTCAAGCACAATTTTTTTTTCATTGTAGCATCTTACCAATTTTGTGCAGTGACAAAGTAAGTGATCCCAATATAAAAAAGCTGCTGTAAAATACACAGTAAAAAATCAAATAAACAGCATTGTTTCATAAGTGATGCAAAAATAGGAATACTAATCCTGTATCCCAATTGGATATGAACAACAGCTGTAAAATAAATATAGCAAAAAAGTTAGCTTCACATATGTGTTGCATAATAACACCTCCAGAAGTGATTCCCTCTGGTGATATACACTTGAAAAAAGTGACTCTACCACTGCACACTCCGGGTCTGTACTCCTCTGCCTAGCTTCTTACACCCCCCCCCCCTACCCCTACCTTAAAGACTCATGTGACTGACTCTAGAACTAAGTGGTGGAGACTGCCTTTTATTAACAAAGATATATGAATTTGATTTTAATTACCATAAAATGATACAAATACCAACTTTGTATTGCCATAAATAACATTAACCACCTGGGCGTTACACTGATGTCTAGATTTCTGTAGACCAAAACCACCAAAAGCGGTACACTGTTTTTCATGATTTTTTTTTTTTTTAAATTGTAGACCTGTAACTTACAGAAATATGTCCAACAGGGTTCTAGTGGATATCATGAATATAAAAAATGTTTGAAACACACAATCATGTAAAAAAAAATTAGGTCCCACATTTTTCTGAGGCCCACAGGTTTGGAAATCCATATTCAAAAGGTAGCTCCTGAGTTCTGACCTTTTATATAGTGTGAGGGGATTGGAGGGGGAGGGTTGTTGGTTTTAATCACAACTTCTAGTGTATAATTCATCTCAGAATTTATAGAATTCTTCACAGGTGGCACAAAATAGAATAAATTAGGTAGGGATGGTTACATTTCAACTTTAATTTTATTCACCCTACTTCAGGGTAAATAATTTTTACTGATCTCTGAATAAGAAAAAATATAATACACGGCATGTACCACCAAGATGTCATACACCGTTGTGCGGATTATTTATGATAGCAATATTTTACACATGTAAGTGCAGAAAAAAATGGGAACACCAGTTTATGAAAGTGAACACATTTTTGTTTAATCATGAGATGAGATTGCCTAGAAGTTGAGTTGGGTAAAAAGTACTACTAAAAAAGATGAAAATATTTTTAAAATTATTTTAAAGCTAACATGCTTTTGAGCAAGTCATTTGATGAAGCAACTAACAGCAAAAAATGCAAACCCCCATCTTTTCTTTATCTTCTGATGAATCACACAACATATCAAAGTAATGATCATTCTCATGTTATTCTCATGGGGTACCAATTAAAATGAATTGCACCATAACACTTTAATACAGGGCCCTAAATATACATTATGAGCAGATAGTGGATTCTTACATTTTAACATTATCTAAAAAAATACATAAATATTTTTTTCTCATCCTGGCTGTTTATTTCTAATGATTCATATAGTACTTTTTAAATTAAATCTGTTATACATGTCTTAGACAAAGCAGCTGCTCAGAGATACGTGTATTACAAAATGTACAACAGATCCTCCTTAATAGAGCAGCTGAAATCTAATCGCCTAAATTGGCAGATTTACGACCCGTATTGCTCATTATCAAGGCAGGAATCCGGCTGGCAAGTGAAGGCACGTGTACTAGCGCACTCGGACCACGGGAAACCGGCTCGCTGGAAGAGCAAATGTACGCCCGTCCAGCGTACGTGCATTTTATTGATGAATCAGGGTGAATGTCACCAAGTGGGTGGAGAGAATACACTTTCACCAGTGAAGCTGGGTTATTCAACAAACCTGGGATGGATCTGGTCCAGGATTCAAAGCATTTGCTAGCAAATATCAAATGACATTGACGAAATCGATTCCAGGTTTGTTGGATCACCCAGCTTCACTGGTGAAAGTTTATTCTCTCCAGCCTTGGAAAGCTTTAATAAATCAGGCTCAATGTAATGCAGTTGGCACATTTGTACACATGTTCTGGAGTTGCAATAGCTTGACCAGTTTTTGGCATTCAGTATTTGCGCTTACCAGACATATCCAAAATATGGGTTATCCAATTAAGCAGAATCCTGCTCTTGCATTATTGAGTGTTGGTATTGACAATTTTCTCCAAATTTTAGAATAATTGTGAATCATATTTTTTTCCTGCAAGGTTAGCTATAGCAAGGACATGGTGAAGTAATAAATACCCCAACATGTCAGATATAATAGAGAATGTTTCCACTAGTTATCAATACGAGAAAGCAGTAACATGGATATCTCTGCACTTTTAGAAAGTTTGATAAAACTGGGAAGCTTGGAATAAGTAATTGTCCTTATTGAAGCATTTTATACGCTTTACCTTTTTGTTTTCAGATGAGTTTTAAAATGTTGATTGAAGATCAATGCACAGGTTCGAAAAGATGTTTGAAAATGACATGATACAGTTATGAAACAGAACTATTATTATTGTTTGGATTACTCCCTTTGTTTTCTGTCTATATCTAATTTATCCTTATGGTTTTTAATATAATTGTACACTTTTCCCAATTCTATGTTATAGAGTATTGATATACATATGCCTTTATATTGGAACTCAGCAGTTATTTGTTTGTACGTGATAAATTAATACCAATAAAAAGAAAAAAAATATGAACAGCATGTTTAGGTCACTAAAATGAATATTACTTCCTTGTGGTCTTCCAAGTCATTGACTGTAAGCAGCTGGT
>NC_092865.1:25077064-25082900 GCF_032062135.1 Pyxicephalus adspersus | reverse complement strand
ACGGACAAGCTCATGGACCACTAAATCTATGGACTCCAGACAGCGCATGCGTAAGCTCTCCACTAATGGTTGGTAACATTATTATTTATTGAATTTTTGACCTCTGACAATAAAGCCTCATTCCTCATGTTTTTGACTAAAGGTTTATATATTAATTGATATTCCCAATAGGGGGACTGCTTATATCCAAGTCCATTATCCCAACAACACGCCTATGGTCTGAAAGAGATATATATTGTTTGTATTGATTATTAACTAATTGTGTCTAGAAGATATTTGTATTTCATTAATGGTTTTACTTTCTTGTGTCTTTAATTAATGGACATGAACATATCAAAATTATTTTCATTTAAAGTAAGGTTTGCTCATTGGCTTCATACCTCTAAATTATTTTGCTTGATATCAATGTTGCCTGTTGCTTGAAAAATAATTGGCTTTAATAATAATAATAATAATAATAATAATTTAATAATTAGCTTTCACACACCACAGTAGATTCACAGTTGATGCTTAATGATCAATGCTTATAACTGGTATTGCTGTTCTGATTTGGAGCAATCATAACATCAGCTAGAACACAGAAGATCCACCACCATCACTACTCAACATAAACTTCCAGAATTTCATCCCAGTTTTGGAAGTGATAAAATACAAATCACCTTGCTAGTGAGATCTCCAGATTGGGCCCAAGTTCAGCTTCAGCTCCATTCTGATTGGCAAACCTCTGCCACAGCCGTAGAAGGCTTGTGATAGAAACCTGCACCTCCCTTTGTCGCCTGCTGGTGGCATTCTATTTCAATAAGCCTTTCATGCGCCCCCACTGCCACCCAGCAGGGGGCATACTGCAATTATGTTACGCCTGTGCTTCATTATAAATTCTATATAGTCTGGCTGCACATGTATCACATGGCTTTAGTATTGTACTTGTACCTTGACTTTTATATGAACCTGTATCTGTATCCTTGCTGGTTTTCTGGCCATTTGCTCCTTGAATCCTAGCTATTGCCCTGCTCCTGTTGAAGATATTTATATCTGTTGTATATTGTGTATTTGCTTGCTTATGCCATATGTTTAAGGTTTGTTTGCACTGTTTAAAATTCACTGTGGTTTTCTGCGCTGTTTCTGTGCCTTGCATTCATATAACTTTTCACTGACTTTGGGACTCTTTAGTATGCTGGGAAAACAACATGTTAACCTCCTTCACTGATTGTACAATTCTTCTTGCATTGCCCTCCCTCTGCACTTTCACCAGTCCAACCTGCCACCACTTTAGAATCCCAGGTGATGCAGCCAAGTGTAGCCCTGTCCCCTGTGGGAACTGCTAAATTTTACTCCATTCTCTCCTTTACCATACCAGACATGACCATCCAATCATCCGAGCAAAGTAGCAGTAGTGAATTTTAGTAATTTGCAGTAGAACATCAGCAATATTTGACAAAATAGACAATAATTAATATAGGCATACAACAAATGAGATTGCTACAACAAATACACATGCATACAACAAATGAGATTGCTAGAATACAAAGATTTAACATTACATCACAGTAATCACAGTATATTGTTAAAGTCTCTGCACTACCCTGGGGAAGCCATCAGACGAAACACGTCGCAATCATAGACAACCTTCTCCTCACTGATGTTTTCTACTATATCACTTGATATGTGTATTTTTCACCCATGATTACTTGTCACTTTTTACTGCTTGAGTTAGGCCACACAAACACGGTTGTAATAACATGGTCTCTATACTGTAAATATAGTTAATCTTTGCCTAAAAGCCTTTTCCTCCTGCCACCAAGAGCCCAGATACACTTTATAATTAAAGAAATAGGAGTGTCCCTTTTCCTTCACAGCAAAAGATGAAGGACCCTTTATGTGTAGGAGACCAGGGAAAGTGAGGCAGGAAAGTGAAGCACAAAAACTTAGCAGAGAAAACATGGAAAAGGGTTTGATGGAGAGAGGTAGAGATAGACAAATAGTTTATAGCAAGGATCAGAGGAAGAGGCTTATAAGTGAGAGTTGGATGGTCATTTAACACTAATTAACATGCCAGGACCAAGACAAACAGGCACCCAGAAACTGATCATAACAAAAACAACTGAGAAGGATACTGCACCTTTTTTCTATTTCTCTGAGTAGTTGGTACTTGTAGTGGACTTCTATCATTTGCTAAACACTCAGATGTGACCATTGCAACTTAGTCTGCATCCTTGTTTACAATTTGTACATCTGTGAAACAGTTATTTAGTTCCAACATTTGGGTGGCAGCAAAGCATTATGATAAATGTTCATTTCATCTTACAAAAATTCTAATCTTGCTTAATTAATTCCAGCAACTGTGTTTACATTTGTGAACAGAGTATTTGATTCCACATGTAGGTGGCCCTTAACCAATGTTTTTACCATTTCATTTCACCCACATAAAATGTAAATATATATGACTGTGTAAATAAATTACGCAGGAGATGTAATTTATACCATAACATAGTTTTCGGAGTGGCAAAAGGGTTATTTATTATTGTGTGACTTGTTGCTACACATAATTTTTGCCCGTAAAAAAGACTAAGACTAGGTTGACACTTGCAGTGAGGTTGTGGGGCGTTTACCACTTCCTCTTACCAAAAACTCCTGCTTTTGCTGCAGCCCAATAGGAAATGGTTAGAGGCAGCAGCAGAGGTGTAGTTGTAAAAAAAGAAAAGGGTACATGGTACAATTCATTGCGAGCGAACATGCGCATAATTATAATGTAAACGTGCCCACTACACCCCTGCCTATGTGTCACTCAAAGTGACGTCATAATGCCAGAACCTGTCCACTCTCCCAGAGTGGATAGTGGGCAGGTTGTGTTCATAAAGACAACCTGCCCACCACTCTGAGCCTGCAATTCCATACGGGAGACATGGTCCGTGGCTCTGGCCGGTGCCCTCCCCCAACAAGGTCCTTCTTCTGACTCCATGGGGGCAGACCAGCGAGGGCCACAGACCACCAAAGAATTCTTTACAAAATAAGTTGAGACAGCCCATTCCCGAAAAAAAGCCCGTTCCCACCTGTGCCCGCCCTACCACACCCTTGGGCAGCAGTGAGTTGTACTAGTACTGTTCACTGCTGCCAGCTGTTAAAGCTACAGACACTGTTTGTTAAAACCAGCACAGAAGTGCAAATGGGCAGGGATGGAGACATTGAGGGCACCTATGCCCCATTCCTAAATTATCCAAAGAAGAAAATGAAGAAAGACTGTCCAATTATAGTTAGAGTAGGGCATGTCTAAGAGGGGGCCAGAAGCTTACAGATAGAGGAACCATCTTCTGGCACCTACTGGAAGATTGAATCTGTTCAGGAGAAAGATATAGCTAACATACATGATCCAACACGAGTCAAAGGCATTGGATAGTGCTGGATCCAGAGTATATTTGGTTTCTTAGAGCAAAGTTATTTCCATTTCATACTGTAAAATGACTCCGGTTAGGCACTACTGTGACACAAAATCTATAGATAATATGTTTTATGGGGTTATAAAATTCCTCAATCAACGGGGCTTTAGAGACTGGTTAAGGTTATTGAGTAATAAACATTTTTAAAGAAGCCAGTGGGTAAGATTAAGATTAAGATTACGTTATTACAGAAAAAGATACAGACGGGGAGCTTTTAATGTGGCTTTGGCCCCTGTAAAAGATAACTACTGATAGGAAGTTGTAGGCTGCCACCGTTGTCTATAAAGTCAGTTACCAGGTTCCTCAGTTTCAATATAATACTAACCTACAAGCAAACAACAACAGATGTTACTCTGAGAGTGCATGAAATAATATGGATCAGTATGACAGCCAGGGAATTGGTATTCCAGTGTCAGCAATGGGAGCTTACACATTCTCTCACTATATTTTTCAATGAAGGACCAAATTAATTGTTTTAAAAAATTGTTCTAGAAAAGAAATTATATCTAATAATTCTAACAAATATATTGCTCAAAATAAAGTTTCTAGTGACAACATATACGTATAATATTGGAAATCTCGCTATAGTTAAAATCGGATTCATGAACAGCAGCATGTGTGATTATTTGTGTCAGCTTCTCAGCAGGATGTTAACTTGTTATTGTCCCCAAGTGAATTCTGGCTGTACATAAACCTCATGTGATTTCTTTCATCGTCTACCAAAATATTCCTCCTCATCTTCCTTACAGATATTATGTGTACAGAACAATTTATTAAAACAAATACTGTTGTTATTTCTGTATACCTCCCAGTTCTAGTCCCAGTTTACTTGAAATAAGTTAACCCTTGCACATTTTTAATAGTTTTCTTAAACCCTACACTGTGTCACCCAATGTATTAACAAAACCTTTGCTAAATCATAAAAGTTTTATATTTTGTGTAGAGGATAGATGCAGGGAGAGACATGTAGTGTGACAGGGACAGTGTAGAAGCCTCTTAGTTCATTGTTAGTTGCATAGTTCGGTTTTTTAGGGCATTTACTTTTACATGAGCTACTAGCTAGTCAGTTTTGTGAAACTGTCAGCAATCAGCACATTTAGTGCAAGTTTTATTGTGTGTATTACACTCTTAGGTGCTATTCACTGACTGCACATGCACTAAAGGTACAATTGTGGTTGCTGCTACTTGTAGTGCCATGCATAGCTAGTCAGTTTTGTTAAATTGTCAGCAGTCAGCACATTTAGTGTATTCTATATTGTGTATTAGTGAAAACACTGTTAGGCATCTTTTTTTCACACTGTACATTCACTAAAGCTAAATAAAATAAATTGCAGTTCCTAATTACCAAGGAAGACCGTTTTGTACAGTGAAATTACTGTCCTACTTACATATATAATGCAATATGATAAATACAGATATTTTAGTGTTTGATACCTGTTCCTAAATACCAGACGGGTACAATGAAATCTCTGTGCTACTGGAAAATAAATACAGATATTTTATTGTTTGATACCTGTTTCTATTAAGCAAAG
This sequence comes from Pyxicephalus adspersus, assembly GCF_032062135.1. Classification (NCBI taxonomy): domain Eukaryota; kingdom Metazoa; phylum Chordata; class Amphibia; order Anura; family Pyxicephalidae; genus Pyxicephalus; species Pyxicephalus adspersus. Next base: position 25,077,934 of record NC_092865.1, on the reverse strand, counting down.
AAGACCGTTTGTTACAGGTGCATTTTCGCCCGAATAAGTAAAAGATTAGCGGTAGACTAATCAGTAGACAGGGGAAGATGTGGCATTGGGGTACCTGCCGCATTTGGCAGGGGGCATACTCCCTGGGAGTCCACCACTGTAGGACAGCAGCAGCAGCAAAATGTTGGAGGTAGCAGCACAAGTTTTCAAACAGGTCTTAGAAGTGTGCGAAGCCCCAGTATGCTGGTAGATGTATTGAGAGGGCGGAATACAATCATTCAGCCACGTCATGTGGAGAGGAATGTGGACAGGGTGTCAGGGGCCTCAAGTGCAGCAGGCTCCTCTTCTTCAGCTACAGCAGCAGGATCCAGCATAGCCGTGACAGGAGCAAACACAGATGTGCATGTGCCTCCCGATGACTTTCCCATGTTATTTGATGAACAGCCTGAGGATCTGTGAGTGCGAAGTTCAGAGCAGGTGGCAGACTTTGAGACCCTTGGGGAGTGTGGTCAGGACTTGGTGGGCCAGGGTTCTGGATCAGTGGCTGCATTTTCAGAGGTTGGCTTACATGAAAATGAGAATGATAATGGAAGGGGCCGCAAATCTGCTTTATGTGAGTCCCAAAGAAGAGACAGACGAGTGGGCACAAGCAGAGGAACAGTCAGGGAAGATGTGACAGTTGGGGAGATGGAGCAGACGCAGGGCACCCAGCAGACACAGCGGCAGCCAAAGAAAAAGAGCAGCAGAGTGGTTGCATGCACCACTCCGGTGTAACCCTTTTTCACGCTGAAAGACGATGACGGGTGCATAGCAATCTGCATCCTGTGCCACAGGCAGATCCGCAGAGGGCAGGCCCGATCACATATGGGTACAACATCCCTGCTTTCCCAC
>NC_092865.1:25071130-25076054 GCF_032062135.1 Pyxicephalus adspersus | reverse complement strand
CCCTGCTTTGAACACGTCCTAAACCTGGTGGTGCAGAGGATTCTCCACACATACCCAGGACTGGAGGACATACTGGGACAGGCTTGCTCCATCTGCAGCCATGTACGCCAATCCCCTACTACTGCTGTGGCGCTTACCAAGATCCAGTGCCAACAGAGGCTTCCACGGTATAGACTGATTTGAGCAAAAGCTGGCCATCTGCCTTTACTTCGTGGTCATCGTGGTACATAGAAAAGCGGGGCCCTTGGTACAACCACACAACTGAGCTATTTTAGCGGTGGCCAGTGGCTGCAGATAGATACGCTGTGCAAGGTACTGGCCCCCTTGAGCAGGCCACAAACGTTGTGAGTTGGGACCGGTCAGACTGGAATGCTGTCATACGCATCATCTTTCTGCTTGATAATACCCTGTGTGGCCTAATGGAAAGTGACGATGGGAGAGGAGGGGAAGAAAGCTGGGTAGAGGATGGGTAGAGGGGGATTTTCCACTTCATATCTCACAGCCAGCATCAGGAGGAGCAAGAAGGGACACTGGCCAGCATCAGGAGTTCCAACTGGAGGAAGAGGAGGAAAATGATTATGATGAGAATGATGATGAGGGAGACCATATTGGGGCTGCCGGACAGGACCCGTCCAAACCGCATTTGTGCTGTCACGCCCCAGACATTGTTTGGGTGATGGAACAACAGGAACTGCTGCAACTTGAAGAGGAGGAGGTGGGTGATGAGGAGGAAGATGTTTTGGTGCCTACTGGGGGACAGGAGGAAGATGAGCCCAGGGAACCCATCTTTCATATGTGTGTCCACATGTTGCGATGCCTATGGAGGAACTCCTGCATTTGCAGCATCAAAAAACAAGATCATTATTTGCGGGCCACCCATCTGGATTACTGCTACAAAGATAAAATGTCACAGTTTCTACCCAACTCGGCGCAAGAGAAAGAAAGGGTGGCCCGCCTGAACAAACTATTATGCGACCGGCTGTGTGAGGAGTACCACTTTCCACACAAGGAGATCAGGCGGACACTGCCTCCACCGTATCCCCCTCTAGTGGCAGTAGCAGCAGTAGTGTCAGCAGGCCACACACATCCACACATCCACAAGTGAAGTGCGGGGGCAAAACCATCGAGAACAGATGAAGCGCATGGTGCAATTGTTGATGCATTACACCCAGCACTGGATGCCAGTTACCAATGAGGTCCCCGCTCCTTCTCAGGGCCCACTGCCTCCTCCTCCTGCTGCTGCTGCCGCCTGTCAGTACTCCATTCACTATAATTGTATTACACACTTCTGCATGACATTGACGATGCACTACACCCAGCTCTAGATGCCAGTTACCAAAGTGGTCCATGCTCCGTCTCAGGGCCCACTGCCTCCTCCTGCTGCTGCTGCCGCCTGTCAGTACTCCATTCACTATAATTGTATTACACACTTCTGCATGACATTGACAATGCACTACACCAAGCTCTAGATGCCAGTTACCAAAGTGGTCCTTGCTCTGTCTCAGTGCCCACTACCTCCTCCTCCTGCTGCTGCCGGCTGTCAGTACTCCATTCACTTAAATTGTACTACATACTTCTGGGTGGTCTTGACAATGCACTAGACCCAGCTCTAGAAGCCAGTTTTCAATGCAGTCCACGCTCCATCTCAGGAACACTGCCTCATCCTGCTGCTGCTGCTGTCTATCAATACTCCATTCACTAAAATTATATTATAAACTTCTCTGTGGCATTGACGATGCACTAGACCCAGCTCTAGAAGCCAGTTACCAATGTGGTCCATGCTCCATATCAGGGCCCACAGCCGCCTCCTGCTGCTGCTGCCGCCTGTCACTACTCCATTCACTAAAATTGTATTATACACTTCTGTGTGGCATTAGTGATGTACTACACCAAGCTCTAGATGCCAGTAACCAATGAGGTCCATGTTCCATCTCAGGGCCCACCACCTCCTTCTGCTGCTGCTGATGCCTCCTGTCAGTACTCCATTTAGTAATATTTAATTACACACTTCTGTGTGGGATTGATGATGCACTAGATCCAGCTCTAGATGCCAATTAACAAAGCTACCCATTTCTGTAAAACCACAAGGTCTTTTGGAACTTCTGGATTTTCCCTTGTTGTTACTGTTCTAAGATGTATAGAGGATTTGCTATTAATGTTTAAAGTGGGACTATTGACTTTAATGGTATTTGCGTAATCTGTTCGCAGAAATTTCACGGACCCATCGGAAGTCCGAGGAAATTTTTGCGAGACTGTCAGAGACCTTCTCGCTCATCCCTATAAATAATGTAGTGTAACTATCAATTGAAACACCTAAGGGCAGTATTTGTTTATAGCCCATGTGTTATACAGAAAAGTTATTTCAGTGGAAGTCCTGATATGAAATAAAGACTATTATAATAAACACAGTACACAGTAAACAAACAAAATGTAAATTATTTTCTTATGTTTGTGATTATTGTAGAAGTGCTGCTTCATATTGGTAGTCATTAAGGCAGGATCACGATTGCACACTTCTAAAGGAACCTCTAGCAATTTCAGGGAGGAATCCTGGTTGGTAAAGGCTAAGGCAGTGCTAGTGGAAAATGCAAAATATAGGTAATCTTAGCAAGCAGCCTGGCAGGTGTCAAATTGGACATTTGCATTAGATACTCTTGTGTGTGCCCTTTCTAGACCCCATAAAAAGCAATTGCACACTTCTAAAGGAACCTCTAGCAATTTCAGGGAGGAATCCTGGTTGGTAAAGGCTAAGGCAGTGCTAGTGGAAAATGCAAAATATAGGTAATCTTAGCAAGCAGCCTGGCAGGTGTCAAATTGGACATTTGCATTAGATACTCTTGTGTGTGCCCTTTCTAGACCCCATAAAAAGCAAAAGCAAAGGCAGAAGCAAGCCCTGGTCACCATTTCATTTATACTGTTAGGTAGACCTTGGCTGCAGCTTTAAAACACCTTCACATCCTGATGTACCAATTAGGGGCCATCCCTCCCCGAGCACTAATCTAAAAAGGCTTGCATCACCGATACTGGACGAGTCACCGTCCCCTCTACTACCCCTAACTCCACCCTGAAGCTTCTACCAAGCTAATCTGTCTTCAATCTGTATATCTTTCAGGACCTTCACATCCTCCTTGGTCTAAGCCACTCCTAAGGTTCCAAAATAGACCAACAAAAAGGCTGCTAAAAAAACCTTATAAGCTAAAGAGCATACCTGTAAATTCCTCAACCACATCTCCAGCACTACCAAGGTAACTGGGTAGTCCTTATAACCAGAAACCACCCCCCCCATATAATCCTGTAGAGCCTGTCCCACCAAAAACCCTTTGGTAAAATCCTTCTGTCCTTCTAATTTAAACAGAAAAGCAAACCACTTCATCTGCTTGATAACTCATGAAAAAGAGTAAAACACCCTCTTCAAAGCACCGGCACACCCAATGGACCACCCTGCTTACTTCTTCTCTGTGGCCGAAACCCTAATTCCTCACAGTAAACACAATTCCCTCCAAACTGCTGTATACACTCACAAAGTCCCCTTCAGATCCCTGAATCAAACCGAACAAGGTTCCAGAACAAGCCTCCAAAGATCCTCTGGGCAAGTGTGCCCTGCTTCTCTGCCTGTGGTTACAGTTCCTGGAAGGAGCCCCACTGTAAATGAGATAAAGAGTTAGTGAGCAGGTTTTCCACCCCTGGTATGTGTACAGCATAGATAACCATATTCAACTGCATACACTGCAGAACAAGGTAGCACATCATGTGAATCACAGCAGGGATGAAAAAGGAAAAACGCCTGTACCACCCCCTAATTGTGGCAGTGGAAACAAACCTTTTTCGCCAACAACTTCCCCCTCAACTCCACTGAAATTACTATGGGGGACAATTCCAATAAAACCAAGTTGCTTAGCAAACCCACTATTTTCTACTCCGCAGGCTAAAGCTTCACACTCCATTGACCCAGGCAAGTTCTATGAAACTGCCCTATGCAGCCAGCTGGAAAAGATGAGTTGAGCCCCTCACTCCTAGCTACTTAAACTCCTCCTTCATCAGCTCACATCTCTATCCTCTTGTCTCTCCAGCACCCTGAAAAAAAAACTAAAGTGCAGGTGATCCTGGATTTCGGGGCTTATACTTGTTTTTTGGATTCCTCCCTTGCTTAGCAACTCCGTGTGACCCTTTTCCCTACGGCTTGCAGATGGCTCCCCCATTAAGTCTAGACTGGTCACATTTGAAACAACTCCTCTTTTTGCAACCATCCAACCCGACCATCAAAGTTTTTTTTAAATAATTAATTATAAATAATTAATTATATCATTATTTAATAATTAATTTTAAAGTTTTGATGTGATTCCTTTCCCACTTTTCCCTATTATCCTGAGAATGCTACGGTTGCAGGCCCCCAACCTGTATATCAACTGGGGCATTGGGGATACATCAAGTTATTGTCACCAGTTCTGTTTTCCAAACTCTAAAACTCTATATTGTGCTTGGACACAGAGAAGAAGGGGTTCATCCCCCCCCCCGTTTATCATGATTACCTGGATGACTTTTACAAAAGGGGGCTGATGCTCTTCCCCCACATCACATTTATGATTGTCCAATTAAACTCCTGCCTGGGGCAATGATTCTATTTGGTTGAATTTACCCACTCTCAGAACCTGAACTTGTTATCCTTAAGGAGTATAATGAAGAAAGTCTGAAGAAGGGATTTATCCATTTCACCTGCTGTGGAAAAGAATTATGGTACCCTCTGTCCTTACATAGACTACTGAGACTTTAAAGCCTACCTAAACTCAGAATTTTCACTTACATAAAAGGGCAGACAACCTTTTTATGTAAGGTAAAAATTCTGTTGATTTGTTTTGCAACACCTTTAATAAAAATGTTGTAGCACCGCCCGCCTAATTTTTAATCACCTAGGAGATCGAGGATG
>NC_092865.1:25065093-25070681 GCF_032062135.1 Pyxicephalus adspersus | reverse complement strand
GGGTCTTTGCTAAACTGGACTTGCGTGGAGCCTACAATTTAGTGAGGATCCGTGAAGGAGATGAATGGAAGACAGTGTTCAGAACTTCAGAACAAAGCTTTGGTCACTTTGAGTATGTGGTCATGCTCTTTGGGCTCTGCAATGCCATTGCAACATTTCACCATTCTGTAAATGACATCTTCCGTGATTTTTTGACTTGTTTGTAGTAGTCCACCTTGACAATATCCTTATCTTTTCCTCATACTTGAAAGAACATTGAAACCCAGTCAAGAAGGACCTAGGTTGCCTTCTTTGTTCATAGGATGTAAGCCAAACCAGAAAATGTGAATTTGAGAAAGACACCATACAGTTCTTGGGCTTTGTCATTTCCACCCAGGGAATCACCATAGATCCAGTCAAGGTATCCACAGTGTGGGAGTGGCCAGTCCCGACCAACCAAAAGGGTATACAACAATTCTGGGGATTTGCCAAGTTCTACCAGAAATTTATCAAAGGGTTCTCGACCATTGTATTCCCCCTGACAAAGCTCACCAACTTTTCCTGAACTTCTGAAGCCCAATCAACCTTTGACCGATGAAAGTCATTATTCACTCCCATCCTGAGACATCCTGTACCCTTCCCTGCTATTTGTTTCTAGAGGTTGATGCATCTCGTTTTCCTCACCTTTGGTAAGGACTTTTAATCAGGCACATGCAGATAAACCAAGCTCTGGGGAAAAACAGAGACTGCCCTTAAGGGGGGGCACTCTCACAATACCTGTTGGCTCCCACAGCGCTCCCCACCAAGGCGTCCTGCAGTGTCCTGTGCATTTTTGCCTCATGAAGCTGCCAAATGCAGCAATCACTTTCTGTCTATGCCTTAGTTAGCATGCAGCACTTCTTGATCTCACATGTCTGTGGGCAATCTTGCTCACACTGACACAGCACAGGGAGGAGCTCCATAAAGGGGCCTAGGCTATTTAGTCTCAACAGTAATGGAGGCTGGTGCTTTGACTTTGTACCAGCTACCTTGCTACTCCTGATCGTGCCTCTTGTTATTTCTTGATCTGACTCATGCTTGGACTTTGAATACGTTTGTTTGCTGCCTGCCCTTACCTGTGTCTGGACTTTGACTACATTTTTTTTGGTGCCTGCCCTGATGCGTGCCTGGATTCTGACAATGTTTGCCTGCCCTGACCTGTGCCTGGACTCTGAGTTAGCTTGATTGCTGCTTGCCCAGACCTGTGCCTGTGCCTCTGCCAACTGTCTCCACACCGAGGCCACTCCTGCTTTACTCCTCAGGTAGTATGACCCCAAGGGTCATAACCTGGTGACCCACAGCAGCAAAGAGCCCAGTGGCCTCTAGGCTACTGGTCCATCATCCCTCCCGAGGTGCCCTGGTGAAGACACTGATGGACACTTGTGGGCTAACAACATGCATGTTTCATATTGTCTAGGGGGAATACATTTGGGGGAGTCAGAAATAGAAAAGAATCTGGGGGGTTCTGGTAGTTCATAGTCTTATTATTAGATGCAAAGGCAAACTGCAATATCTAAAGCTAGGCTTTCTTGTATTAAAACAGGAATAGACGGCAGGGATGGAGACAAAATCCTGCCCCTGTAGAAGGCATTAGTCAGACCATATCTGGGATATGCAGTCCAGTTTTGGGCACCAGTTCACAAAAGGGATATTGTGGAATTGGAGAGCGTAGGAATGGAGGAACTCACCTATGTGGAGAGATTAGCTTAAATGAATCTATTCTCCGTTGAGAAGAGAAGTTTAAGGGGGATATGATCACCCTGTATAAATATATAAATGGTCCATATAGAGAACATCATCCCAACTATTAACTATAAGATTGTTACAAAGGACAAGAGGGCGCTCCTTGCATCTGCAGGAAAATACATTTAAACTCCAGATAAAGAAGGGATTCTTCACTGTAAACTCGTACAATGCGTAATAGGCTCCCTCAGGAATTAGTTTCAGCAAATACTATAGACTGCTTTAAGAAAAAGCTGAATGCGTTTCTAGAAGCCCAGAATATAATTGTGTAATAAAGCTTTAAAGTAAAGAAAACAGACTGCTGATCCAAGGAACATCCAATTGCTTCATAAAATAAGGAAGGAGTTTTTTCCCCTCATGGAGCAAATTTTGCAAGTATTTTTTTAAACATTTTTTTTATAGGGTTTTACAACAATGGGAGAGAGGAAAGGGGTGGAAAGGTTAAGCGAGCATAGCAAATGGGGGGGGGGGTGGTACATTACAGCAAAAACTTTAAACAACTGAAAATATATCAGTACAAAATCCAAAATATAAAATAGAACATATAGAAATATAGCAGGCCTGGAGCAATTTTATGGGCGGAGGGCCTCATGACAGGGGGAGTATGGAAGACGGAATATGAAGAAGGGTAAAAGGTCAAGGAAAGGGGGGACAGGTGGATGTGGAAGGGAAAAAGGACAATGAGGCAAGCAAAAAGGGGGTCATAAGTTCAGAGGAATGGTTGGAGGGTGAGGAGGTGGAGGCACGTGTGCAGGATGACTAAGGGAAAGTTAATAGTTCAAAAAAAAAAAAAAAAAAATGAATGATATAATTTATGCAAATGAAAGAAAATGCGGGAAAATCAGGGAGCAGGATTGGAGGGGAAGTTTAAGGGGTGGTGAGATTTAAGGGGTTAAAAAGGAAGGTGTCTGATGGGGGAAGCAGAACTTCTTTTAAAATTTATTGCTGTGGAACTGCATTCCCACCCTCTCTCCCTATGTCTGGACGGTTGGGGGGTTATTGTCACAGCAGCTTAGTCAGGGCAGGTTTCTGTTGTTCGGGTCCATGGAAGGTAGAGGTGGGGTAATGGAAACATAGAGGGGATGGGGACACGGTAAAATTGTGTTGGGACAGTAAGGGTGGCCTCGCATGACACTCGGTTGTTGTGGAGGCTAGTTTGGAATATGGGAATCCGCTAACTGTCCCCGAGGTGGGGTATGAGCTCCTGGGGGCCTGGTGGGGATGCGGAGACAGCTGGAGTACTATAAGAAAATTGATACCTTTCATGGATCCGTTTAAAGAATTGTTCCGGTTTTTATGCTAAAATATTGTTGTTAATGTATTTGTGAACATGGTTAATAAAAGGGGGCTGCTGTGGCCAATTTTTCCACCAAGTAATTGTGTGATGTTTTTGTGTTATTGGTTGGGAGCAATTGGGGGTTGGTGGATTAATCGGGTATGGCAGAAGTAGGCTTCTCATGCTGTACCCTGGTCATGCAACAATTCCAGAAAATAAATAAGAAGAAAAATGATTCTACATTTACTGTACAACTGTCTGATAGCAGATATCCCATATTCACTGGAGTCTGACATAAGACATCTAGAGAACATTAAAAGCAAGAGAGAGAGCAATATCAAAAATAACAACCAAAAAAGAATACAATGTTCTCAAGGGTCAATGAAAATAAACCTGTCTGGATAACCAGAAAACCATAGATAAGTGTGAAAGTAACCCCTAGAAACATGTCTCTTTCCCAGTGATACTACCAAAAGGCCAGGAGGGTTTCTTGAAGAAGAGATTAAAGTATGGAAGGGAGAGGGGTGGGTGAATGTTACTCTGCCCCAATAATATTGGGGTGTTGAGAATGGGGTACCCAAGGGTAAATCATATGAGGGCAAAATAATAGATGTTTAGTATATTGGGGGCTGAGCTAGGAAGGACATTGCATATCCAGACCTTTACAATACCCAGTCTAGGTGAGTAAGACCTAAATGAAATTATTGGTCACTAACAGACCACGGGGGGCTCAGGTAGTGAACATATTCTGCCGATGTGTATTATCAAACTTTCTACTTGTGCCCCTTAGCGAGGAAGTCAGGTCCTCCATGTGGTGAATCTCTTTGACCCTTCGTAGCCATAGCTGAATGGCAGACAGTTCAGCCTTCTTCCAATAAGCTGTGATACATGAGTTTGGTGCCACAACCAAGTGTCTAGGCACTGAGTTCTTTTAAATTTTATCTGAGAAAGGGTTGTGTTGTTGAAGAAAGAATGTGGGCCCTTTTAGAATCTGACAATCTTTCATGAGTTGGGCAATATCCCTGACCAAGGACCAAAAGGTTTGAATAACGGGGCAGTCCCAAAATATGTGTAGGATGGATCCAAGTGCTGCTTGGCATCGCCAACATCTGCCTGATACCTCCAGTACATGTTTGTGGAGTTTCTCACATGTAAGGAACCATCGGCAAAGAATTTCGAAATTGGATTCCTGAAACCTGTTGCTAATGGATGCTTTGCAGGTCCATTTCAATATTTTCTGTTTCTGGTCCTCGGTCAAGGAAATCCCCAAGTCCTTTTCCCAATCCGATAAATCTAACTTTAACATGCTAAGTAATTTCAAAATAAGTAAAGAGTAAACTTTCCTCCAAATCTTTAAACTAGTTATGCAGACCAACACTTTCTATAGTTTCAGTTTTCTGGATGTCAAACAGGTTACTGGTTTCTCCTGCATTTCTTTACATCAATAAAGGATGCAGTGCATGTCAGTGGCTAGCAAGACACTTTCACTATGGTAATGACCAGTGAGGTAAAAATAGGTTTCCTCTCCTTATAAAAAAATGTGGATGGCTACATAAACAGATATTACATCATTGAGCCATATTACCCCAGCAGATGTAACGCAGCCAGCAGAGAAAGAAAATGAGATAATAGAAACCAATGTTTTGGGACACAAAAAATCCATTTCTCCCAGAGGACTTTATTGCATATCCCCACAATCACCTCTTTTAACTCCCCCTAGTGATATTCCCGAGTGTGACTCAGGGTAGATTTTCCATGCAACAAGTGGTAATCCCGAGTCACCCTCGGTGTCGCTTTAAAATAAAAAAAAAAACACTTACCTTGCTCTGTCGGCGTGCCCCGACATCTTGCTGCATACATAACCTAACATATACATAAATCCATAACAACAAACATAACAGAAACACATACAAACTATGCATATTTAACATAACCTACATATACATTTCATAAATAATGTAACTTATATTATAATATATATATATATATATATATATATATATATGCATAATTGATAACATAAAAATATGTAATTGCAAGAGCACCCTAAGAAGTTTTTGGGGACTTTGTATTTTCTAAACTTTTTCATATGTAGGTGTGCTGTGTTGTGCCCAGACTCTGCAAACTGCATGTCTGCTGGAAATGTAAATTCATAGGTTTGTATATCCCTTTGATGTGTATATTTGCTATGCAGTTTGTCTCTACTTAAATTAGACCACATTAACCTCCCTAGCGGGACAATTCCGTCCAAATTTCCATGCAAAAATCGGTACAATTTTTTGCATGGAAATTTATTTTTCATTGTAGGCTGTAATTCTTAGGCATACACTTATTAATACACTTATATATATAATTATATATATATTATATGAAAATTTCTTTGTATTGTACAGCTATTTTGTATTGAACCCAATAAAAATTTTTTTGAATTTACCGCTGATCCTCCCACCCGCACTGACGCATGTACCGATGTCACCGGGAAACCCTGTAGATCTTGTCTCTGCACTCCGCGGCTGGAAATCAGAGGAGCAGGACGTGTCCCCCAGACCTG
>NC_092865.1:25061474-25063345 GCF_032062135.1 Pyxicephalus adspersus | reverse complement strand
TGTTGGGCCTCAGCTTTAATTATGGTAAGTACTATTAAAAAATAAACAAGATATGTATTATATTGCTAGAACATTATTTGGGGGTCTAGTGATATCAAACTGTGTCTATATTGTGTGATTTCTGTTTTATAGCTAGTGGCAATACAGACTCTTCTCCTAATCCCTATGCTGATGACGGGGATTGTCTGATAAAAACCCTGGAGGTAAAGTAGCATTTTACCATGAGGATAAACTAATATATATAATATTTGCCTAAGTTTTCATCAGGGCAGGACAGAGCCCATTTTTTTATTAACCTCCCTAGCAGTCCAAATCCTAATGCAAGAGCAGCCTTTGAAGTTTTTGGGGACTTTGTATTTTCTAAACTTTTTCAAATGTAGGTGTGCTGTGATGTGCCCAGTCTCTGCAAACTGTATGTCTACTGGAAATGTAAACTCATAGGTTTGTATATCACTTTGAGGTGTGTATTTCCTATGCAGTTTGTCTCTTAAATTAGTTAGATTAGAATAACTATTAGACTTAAATTAGACCACATTAACCTCCCTAGCGGTACAATTCTGTCCAAATTTCCATGCAAAAAGCGGTACAATTTAGGCATAACTCACTGATATTTAATAAATGTAATAAACTTAATTTTTAAATAACAAAACACAAAAATCTGTTAAAAAAATGTAAAAAACATGTAACTGTATAGTAACATATATAATATATATATATAATATAAATAGTTATATATTATATGAATATTTCTTTTTTATTGGACTCAATACAGCTATTTTGTATTGGATTCAATACAAAATTATTTGAATTTCCCGCTGATCCTTCCGCCCCCATACCGACGCATGTAACAATGTCACCGGGAAACCCTGTAGATCTCATCTCTGCACTTTGCGACTGGATATCGAGGAGGAAGGACGTGTCCCCAGGACCTGCAGGGACCAGCAGGATGCTGGGGGACAGCGACGGAACAAGGTGTTTTATTTTTAGTTAAAAACCAATCAGAGTGTGACACGGGAATACGGCTTTTTGCAGGTAAGATCCACCCTGAATCACACTATTCAGAGTTCTCCAAGGCTGGAGAGAATACACTTCCATCATTGAAGCTGGGTGATCCAGCAAACCTGGAATAGATCTTGTCAAGGATTGAAAACCTTTACTAACAAATAGCTTGATTTTAGGAAATCTATCTATTGAAAGTGTATTCTTTCCAGCCTTGGAGAACTTTAATAAATAAGGGCCATAAAAGGGAGTATATGGTTCTGCTATACTATGGTATAGAGCTGTTCTTGGTTACACACACTTGTTGCTCCATTCTAAAATTTACATATACATATATTATGTGTATTTCATTTTTGCTTAAGAATCAAAGTAGTTATTTTCTATACACAAGGTTTTAACTTTACAAAAAGAATATAATCTGTGGTAATGCAAGTAAACACAGTGTTATTTTTAGTGTTGGTCGAATATTTTACTATTCTATTCGACAGCTCTTTGAATAGGGGGAAATTGTTTGGGTGATTGAATGTTGAATTCGAACCCTGAATCCTGAGTCACACTCGGAATACCACTGGAGGGGGGTTAATGTAGTTTATTAGGAATCTGGATAATGTGTATGGAGAAGTAAAATCCAGTACATCTACTCAAACACTAAATATTGCTGGTATGTGACTTCTAGTCTTATTTAATATTAAAATATAGGCCCTGATTTATTAGAGTTCTCCAAGGCTGGAGAGAATACACTTCCATCAGTGAAGCTGGGTGATCCAGCAAACCTGGAATAGATCTTGTCCAGGATTGAAAACATTTGCTAAAAAATAGCTTGATTTTAGGAAATCCATTCCAGGTTTGCTCAATTACTCAGCTTCACTGTT
>NC_092865.1:25050198-25059631 GCF_032062135.1 Pyxicephalus adspersus | reverse complement strand
TTTTTTTTTTTGCACACTTTTTTACACACGAATTTGCACCGTTGAATCCCGTTTTTTTTGGAGTGGATCTATCCGAATTCGAACAGCCATATTAGGGACGAATTTAAGGGCAATTTGAATTTGAACACCAACTCAAGTCATTTTAATAGAACTAAGTGAATATTGACCTTGCTAAGTATATAGTCCTTCTCCTATTCACTTAATGGGTACTTCTTTACCAATAAGCAATCACTGCCCTGTATTATTGTAATGTATTTCTTTATTTATAATGTAAAATATATTTAACTAAATCATGTTGTTCTTTTTCAGAACACTCCTAAATATTATAAAGCTGGTATTAAATTTGTATGTGCTTACGAAAGCTTTAAGGTAAGATTTATTGTGACTTTAACAGTGTATTTAAATAATTACTATATGCGGAAAGCTCCATTTATAAAGAGCTGCTATATTTAAAATACCATCTGTGGAGATTCTGCTTTATTCACCTCCTGGTATAACTAATAGTAGCTCATTCAAATTTAATTCAACATAACTAAATACTAAAAGGAATACAAACATTAGATTCATTTCTTCATAAAGGCAGTGTGACAGATTATTCCTAAAAGGTCAGGGAAAAGTGTTATTAATGGCTCCATGGAAATGAAAGTAATAGTATTTGTATGGGGTTTTTTGGAGAAAACCAGGTTCTTTAGGACCAAGGGAAGTGAAGGGTGGGTTGCTTGGATTTGGGATATATCCACCTGCAGGGAGGAGATGATCAGCCAGTGTGTTGCAGGCTGAAGTGTGATCAGTCAGAGGTTGGAAAGTGATGAAAATGCAGCCAGAGGGTTCCAGGATGAGAAGGCAGCTGGAGGGTTCCAGGCTGAGAGGAAGTATGTTCCAGGCTGGGAAAGGAGCCAGAGTCTGTTCCAGGCTGCAGGAAAAAGGGACAGAGCTCCAGGAAAGCCAGTGGGCAAACAAGACTGTGGGTGAAAAGTGGGCTACTGTTTATTGTTTTGACTGTAATGTTGTGGTGTGCTGTAACTCTTGGTTAAGGAGATAAATACAGCTGTTATTTTGGACTTTTGGAGCCTGCTGCCTCCTGTCTGCCCTGTAAACATCCTGTTACCATGAGCAACCCCAAGTAATATGTTACAGCAGTTTGTGTAAAACAGAGGAAATCAATGAGTGAACATAAAAACCGAAGCTGCTATTGAAGATATTTTGAAGAATATGTAAACCCTGGTAATTTAGTAGAAATAATTACCTAATATCTTCAACTCAATTGGGATTATTCTCATAGCTGAAAGAGGGTCGATTGAAATAATTCACAATGAATGCAAATAGTAAAAGCAAGAAAAAGTTAAATAACAATAAAATCTTTTTAAATCTCTCATAGCCTTTTGTAATTCTCTAGAAACCCATATGTTTTGTTTCTGTGTCTGTGCCACAATGGAAAGTTTTCTTTTCACTTTCTACCCTCGAGATACAACTGAAAGTGAGAGGAAATTTATATAAAATATGTGGAATCCCCCTGACAGACAGCTGTGACTGAAACAGGGATCCCTTGCTAGGAATGAGAGAGAATGCCTTTGGTATTCTCGCGAAAATTCTCGCGAAAATTTCCTCGAACGTCCGGGGGGTCCATGAAATTTCGGCGAACTGATTTCACAAAACGAGGAAATTATAATAGGAGGATTCACAGGGGATTCACAGAATCAGCCAATCAGAAAGCACTAGAGGTAGAGGTTTTGAATGTGAAAACTTGTAACCCATTTAAATTCTAGTGCTGGGGATCGAACACTGAGCTAGTCAACGAATGCAGCCGGCGCTGCATTCATTGATCAGCGCAGCCCGCAATCTTTTTTTTTTTTAAGTTTAAGCTCAATCACAGAATTTACATCGGCCATTCTTGCTTACAATTTTGGTAAGGGGGAATGTCCAAATTCGCTGTGAGATCGAGTTTTAAAAACTCACTTGCTCATTCCTATTCCTCACCTCCTGTTCTGATGACAACTGTACAGTTTTTTATATTCTGTCAATTTCTGGTCAGCGGGACTAATACGGAGGAGAAAATCTAGTAGTGGCAAAAACCACTAGAAAAACATTACTGAGGTTATTATTTAAAAAAGTTTGACTTTACATTTATTTTCTGTGTCCTTGGACTTGCTTATATCCCCCGCACCACCACCATGATGCATTAAATAATAAAACACTACACTGTTATGGTGTATCGTATTAGCCAAAGTACACCTGGATGAACATTTATTAAAATTTACAAAATACAATAACAATAAGTAGGTCGGGGTAGTAGTGCACAATGTCTTTTAGTTTTGCTGTTTAAATTTGGGACAATTCTTTGGGACATTGTTGGCATAAAGTCTTATAAAAATTAGAGATTTATTGGAGATGAATCCAAACTTTTACCTTAGTTGGGCTAAACAGACATTGAACTGCACTCAATTAAATTCTAGAGTGTTTATGTTTAGTCTACACGGACTGTTTTTCCAGTTCTTCTTTGTCCATGTTTGAGTTCACAGGTGCCGAATAGGGATGAGCGAGAATGCTTCTGACAGTCTCACGAAAATTTTGCGAATTCCATTGAAGTCCACGGTGCAGGTTGCCACGGTCCCTGGGCTGTATTTATCATTGTAGGGACCCGGGTGCCTCCAATCAGCTGTGATTGTCTATTGAGTGTTCATCTGTGTTCAGTTCCATGGTCAATGCGCTGCAGTTATCATTGATAAGTACAGCCCAATGACCGTGGGAACCTGTGATCACAGCTGATTAGAGGCACGCGGGTGCCTCTGCAGAACCAACTTCATTGCAATCTGTTGCGACTCTGACCCCATTCATTACAATGTAGCTACATGTGCCATGTCTAAAGTTCATGTATATATCACAATATGCCAGATGCAACGTACACACTGTCCCCCATATATTGGGCCTGATTTATTATAGCTTTCCAAGGCTGGAGAGGATACATTTTCATCAGTGAAGCTGGGTGATCCAGCAAACCTGGAATGGATTTCTTCAAAGTCATTTGCTATTTGCTAACAATTATTTTGAATCATGGACCAGATCCATTCCAGTTATGCTGGATCACCCAGATTCACTGATGAGAGTGTAAATGAAAGTGTATCCCTCCAGCTTTGGATAGCTTTAATAAATCAGGCCCATTATGTAAAAGTCATTGGAGAGTATCTCACCAACACAAATTCCTGTTCCATGGCCTTCTGTCAGGTAATCCTACTCAGATTTTTCTTCCCAGACACACACAGTGCCTAAAATATGATTTTTAACTTAGTGAAGATTCACACCATCTCTAGGCTGTCACATTGCAGTCAGTTTTTAGCACATTACAGTGGCTGTAGATTGAAATGAGAAGGTCTTTTTAATAAATTAACTAATTAAACTAATAACTAAAATGTCTTTATATGGTTTCTAGATGCTATGGTATTTTTTTCAGAAGAGTGAAGTTACCTTTTAGGCTATCAGCTTTCATCTCTCTTCATCTCTTTCCTATATCCTAATAAAATCTAAGATTGTTGCAGATTACAATGAAGTGTGAGCATTGTTCTGTACTGTGGCGCTAAAACTCAGGACACTAAAAAAGCAGTGTAGTGATGGTGATTGATTTACTAAAGGTACAAAAATAATGTTTAATCATCCAATCACATGCAGTAAAAAAAGCTGTTTTTTTATTCCTCTTGCAAATGGTTGGGCATTAAAACACTTAACTTTATATTTTAAGCTGAAAGAACATTTAATTTGCTTCTATTCTGTTCATAAATCAAATCCTCTTTTCTTCCTCTATAAAGAGAAACTTCATAATTTCAAAGAGAGAAACTAATTTGGCTGAAAGTAATGAATAAGAGTTTCTTTAACTGACAAATAGGGGGCAATTTATAAATATTTGTACCCAAGGTTTATTTTAATGTCAACCAAAATCACACATTTTCACACTGGACGTAATTATAAAGTATGCCCACCCATTTTCTAATTAAATCCGATAGGAAAATAAGTTCTGCATAAACCCTGTGTGAAAACATGAATAAATAGATTTCTTACTTCTTACAAACCAAAGAGTATAAGATTAGGGTACAAAGATAATAGAATTTTTTTTCTCTTTAATCAAGAATAGTATTTGTGTTTGAATGAAACCATTTTTTTGTGAAAAATTATACTAATGATGATTTTGCTTTTTTAAGAGAGGTTTGGGATTAAGTGATGAAGTTGCAGAACTTCTTTGTTTAGCGGTAAGATTAAAACTGTTAATCAACCTAAACATTTTTCATACACCGTTGTGCGGATTATTTATGATAGCAATATTTTACACATGTAAGTGCAGAAAAAAATAGGAACACCAGTTTATGACAGTGAACAAATTTTTGTTTAATCATGAGATGAGATTGCCTAGAAGTTGAAGTGGGTAAAAAGTACTACTGAAAAAGATAAAAATATTTTTTAAATTATTTTAAAGCTAACATGCGTTTGAGCAAGTCATTTGATGAAGCAACTAACAGCAATAAATGCAAACCCCCATCTTTTCTTTATCTTCTGATGAATCACACAACATATCAAAGTAATGCTTTGTGTTATTCTCATGGGGTACCAATTAAAATGAATTGCACCATAACACTTTACTACAGGACCCTAAATATACAATATGAGCAGATAGTGGATTCTTAGTGTTACATTTTAACATTATCTAAAAAAATACATAAATATTTTTTTCTCATCCTGGCTGTTTATTTCTAATGATTAATATAGTACTTTTTAAATTAAATCTGTTATACATGTCTTAGACAAACCAGCTGCTCAGAGATACATGTATTACTAAATTTACAATTATCCCAGTCGATCCTTTCAAGTTATATTACCTGGTCTCTTCTTTTAAGACCCCTGCAATCAAAACAATTCTTTGGTCAATATGTGACTGTTTATGCTATTTTTTTTCTTTTAAAAACATATTTTTATTGTATAATATATTCTCTGTACTTTGTACTTCAGTATTTCTATGTAATAGTGGACAATCCATAAGGATGTATCTTTCAAAGATGATGATTTTTGTTTTTAATCTGCCAAGTGAAACCAGGATAAAATATTGCCAGCTTCCTTAATCTTGTCATCCTGTCCTGTTTATGGTGGCTAGAGCAAGCTTGGCCCCTCACTCCAGCCACGCTTAACATGTGTCCCTAAACTGCCACTGCCCTGGGTTAATTAAAACCAAGCTCCCTATCTTTGTGTTTAATTTTCATCAGCTACTCAGTTACTGCTTTCCTTTACTTGAACAGAAGGTCCAGCATATGTTGAATTCTAGTGGGTTGGCAGGTCACAGATCACGTTGCGGAACAGGAGACCATTCTGTCTTTTCAAGAACACAAATACATATTTTGCAATTATGGATGTGCTAAAGATGGCATAACTGGGACTGGGAACTGCAAGCCTGGGTTAGGCTTCAGAAATGTCCTTACCATCAAATTAGTATTTGCAAAGCCGGGAACGTAAGTCAATTTTCCTAGGCACACTTTAACAATAATATTGGTCCTGTTACAGGGAACCACAATCATCCTGCTGTTAAACTATTTAAATTACAGCTTACAGGAAGCGCTGGATCCAAATTGTATTTTGGATTCTCATTGTAAATGTATTTTCATTTTGTAGGGTAAAATGACACTGGTTAGGGAGCTCTGTAACACTAAAGTCTATAGACAAGAAGCCAGCTTGTTTTAGGGATGCTAAAAGTCCCCTATTCATTAGAGCTTTAAGTGCTGGTTGGAGTTATAGACTAATAAAATAAAAAAATAATTAGCCAGTTAATCAGTTAACAGAGAGAAAGAGATGGAAAGCTTTACATGTGGCCTGATTCCATTAAAGGATATCTCTACGGATAGGTAATTCAGGGCTGCTACTGTTGTCAATGGCCTTATATAAAAAGACAGTTACCAGGTTTACTGATTTCAAAAATTTACTGACCTAAAACAAACAACAGATGTTACTCTAAAAGCATCAAATATTATGAATCAGTATTACAGCCAGGAAACAAGTATTCCAGGGTCAGCAATGACAGCTCACACATTCTTTCACATTTATTTAAATGATTTGCCAATTATATTTATTCCAATTACCTTATCAGTAACAGAGAACATATGTAATTGTGCAAATAAATATGGAGGAGGAGGTTGCAGAGCGCCCTCAAAGGGGGAGAGGAAGGAAGAGGGTAAAAGCTTCCAACACTCTGCAGTCTTCACCTACCAGTCAGGCAACTCAAACTTGTCCAAAATCGTTGGCAGCTGTCACCACAGGTATGCCGTACCGCAGACTGCCACCACGAGCACCAGCCCCAGAGAACCTTTCGGCCCAGTTCGATGTTCGCCCGTGTAGGTATTATTTAGTGTTCATAGTGATGACGACACTATGGTCTTCTGCAAACTGTGTGCTCAGCAGTTGAAATGATGCAAAAACCCAAACAAACTTGGAAAAAGTTGCATGAGAACACATTTAAAAAGCCACCATCCAGTAACCTGGCAGGAACACCTTGGCAAAGCACAGAGCTCTGTGCATCCACCTCCAACCCAGAAGCAAGCTCAAGCTGCTAGATCTTCCTCCACAGCCTTTCCTCCTTCTGCCACCAAAGGTCCCTGTGCTGCTGTAAGCAATTTAGGTGGGGGATGTAGCGGAGCATTACAGTTTTCAGGCTCCACCAGTGGTGAGGAGGAGCGCCAACGCAGATTGGCTGGTGATTGTTGCATTGATAGCAGTCAAAAACAGGCATCATTTCGATCCCACACACCTTTTACCCCATCATTCAATCTTTTTGTGGTTAGCATTAGCAGCATCCAACCTTCCATCCTCCAGATGCTGGTGCGCAAGAGAAAATATAGCCCAAATGACCCCAAATCAAAGCTAAACAAAGCTGATTGCGTTTGAACTCCTCCCTTACCTGCTGGTGGACTCCAATGCATTCTGTTGCACATCCCTCTGCACAAATCCACAGTACATAATGCCCAAGCAACAGTATTTTGCACAAAAATATGTTCCTGTTTTGCAAGAACACGTGCAGAACAATGTGTCCATGACCCTGTTGTGCATCAGGCAACCGACAGTTGGTCAAGCAAGCACCAAATGGGAAGATATATTTCATACACAGTTCACTGGGTAACTTTGGTGGCAGCAGGGGAAGGTGCAGCTGCAGAACGGCCTGCATACCTAGCTCTGCCCAGAGCACATTGCCATGCAATCTCCTCCTCGACCTCCACTTCCACCTTCTCCTTTGACTTGTCTGCCTCAACCTCTTTTTCCAAGGACACTTTTCCGTGGAGACCCAGCACCTCCGATCCACCAGCATCTGTTCCCCGCCAGCAACAACCTGCAGTTTGCTATTACAGTGCACAAATCAGCCGTTGCCACACAGTCCTGAGATCTTTTTTATAATTTCTTGGCATTTTTAATGTCAAGAGCAAACAGAATGGATGTTACTTGACAATGCTACAAGGGACCTGTATCACCAGAGACTTGACAATTTGAAGTAAGCACAGGCATCATATCAACTGATGCAAAAAGATAAGAAAATGATTATTTGAGTGTATGTGTGTGTGTCTATGAAGGGCAGAAAAAATTGTAAGGCCATCCTTTATTTGTATATCCAAAAGCTACATAGGTACTAAAGTACACATTGTATTAAGAAAATAGTAACAAAGACCTGCAAATACAATATCTTCCAAAAACAAACACTACAGAGTAATAAAAGTGAAAAAGTTGATCAGAAAAGGGGCAGACAAGTGGGCTTTGGCATAGGAGGGGTGTGAATGAGTTGAGAATGGTCATAATACTATTTGAGAGAACTAATTAATTGTTAAAGCTGAGGTCAACATTCAGTACATTATCTCTATATATCAGAACAGAATAGTAATTTGTTTTTCTCTCCTAGATAAAGTTTCCCCTAATACCTAAAACATTCATGCCTTGGATAAAATGGCCAGGTTGTGAGAAACAATGTCGGCGGCTATGCAGAATACATAACGTCCTGTGTTCCTGTTGTGTGTATCAGTGTAGATTCATTATTGTCTGTAATTTTATGCAAGCCAGCAGAGGAAAAAACTGACATCATGGAAACCAATGTTTTCGCTGCAAAAGTTCCCTTTATTTAGGAGAACCCCACCACCACCTCCTAAAATATTATGGAGGACTGCTGCAGGCCAGCCTGTACAGTGACTTATAGAGCCAGAAGTCACAGACCAGGGTGATCAGAGGGAATCAGGCCTGTGTCAGTGACACCATCCCCATAATTATGTGGATTATGTGGCAGAGTCTGCTCGTTTCAGACGCAAATTGAGGACTTGTTCACTGTATTGGCACCTTTGGAAGAGGCGACCGAGGTGATCAACAGGAATCAGGCCTGTGTCAGTGACACCATCCCCTTAATATGCCTGCTGGAACAGATCATAGTGGAGCTCGGACACGACACAGAGCAGACGCTGCAGGAAGAGATGACGCATACAACATCATCTCGGACATGCGTGCCTACTAGGCATAGTGTACCGCAAATCCAGGAAAAGAAGGAGGTGGAAGAGGATGAGGATGAGGAGGAGATTTCAAGCATGGAAGAAGGGGAGGAAGGGGATAAGGAGGATATGGAGGGCACATGACATCCATCCACCCAAACACAAGGCGGCATGTTCCGTGGATGGCAAGACCAGGCAGAAGGGGAGGAGGTAGATAAGCCTGTGCTGCTGTTCGACCCACAGGACTCTGGGTCCAGAATTCCCTCAGCTGTGGGAACTTTGAGCCACATGACTATAACTTGCAATGGAGCTAATTTTTGTACAGAGTATCTCCCCCTCAGGGCCCTCTGCCTCTATCTACTGTGAGGCCTATATAAGTTCATGTAACAGAGCTGTGTAACCTGCTAATTTTTGTACAGAGGACCTCAATCGGGGCCCACTGCCTCTATCTACTTTGAGGCCTATATTACTTGTAATGGAGCTGTGTGACCGGCTAATTTTTATACGGAGCTTCTCCCCGTCGGGGCCCACTGCCTCTATCTACTTTGAGGCCTATATTACTTGTAATGGAGCTGTGTGACCGGCTAATTTTTATACGGAAGACCTCCCTCAGGGCCCTTTGCCTCTATCTACTTTGATGCCTATATCACTTGTAACGGAGCTGTGTAACCAGCTAATTTTTGTACGGAGGACTATTTATGTCATGCCATAAAAATTTCTGTATTTCTCTAAAAAAAAATACAAATACTTGATTCTGATCCCACTTGCTATCTATCTATCTGGGACCACCGGTGCGTGAAAAAGCTAGCAGCAGTTCCGAAACAGACATAGGGGAAAGGCAGCAGCAACAGACTGGGGCCGCATATCTGCCTCATGTGAGTCTCAAAGAACACACAGATGAGTAGACACAAGCAGGGGAACAGTCAAGAGACGATGTGACCGTGGGG
>NC_092865.1:25042939-25048534 GCF_032062135.1 Pyxicephalus adspersus | reverse complement strand
AAAAAATCTATATATTTAAAAAAAAAAATTTATATTATAAAATTTATACTCATACTATTATATATACTGTAAAATAAATGATCTTGAAAACAATGTACTGATTTTACACATATAAATCCAATGTATTGCATTCAATACAGTTATTTTGTATTGAATGCAATATAAATTAATTTTGAATTTCCCGCTCCGCCTTGCCCCGCTGGCAATGTACACAGGCACCGACGTCCCCGGGAACTCCCCCAGTGACTCATCAGGTGCAGAACCCGGCCGGAGGAAGAAGGAGAGAACAGAGATTGCAGCGATGGACGACACAGGACGCGGGCAGATCAGGTAAGGTTGTATTTACTATTTTTTCCCATAGGTTTACTGACCCCGAGTGTGACTCGGGGTTTCCGCTCTCAGCAGATTTTTTTTACCCCAAATCACACGCGGGCTTACCGCTAGGGAGGTTAAACACAACATTCCTACACATATACACCCATATACACATAAATTATATATACATATATATCTATCCTCATATATCTAAAAATATCTATAAACAATCTTGAGGTGCAACAGTAGGCAAACTTTAAGGAGGAGCACACTAGGCCAGACTCTGAGTCTTGCCCTATTGGCTCCTCCCCCACCAGGAACGCCCTCTGAAGTGAAATCCTTTTCTCCTGTATGCTTTGCGGCCGGCTGGGATTAGGCCAGGCTGGCCAGGGGACGTTAGGTCGGAACGAACTACGACTGGCTAGGGCATATTTGATCTAAAGGCCGGAGTTTTCCGACCTCTTGTTCTACAGTTAACCTCTTCATATTCACCAATGTCTGCAATAGGCTAAAGCTTCTACACTGTCGACATAGGCGATGCCCTCAACCTCCTTCTCTTTTGTCCCTTCATTCTCTTCATTTTCACACTCAACTAAACAGGATCCCATCCTTTAGCTTCGACTTCAGTAAGCGTATGCTTTTCCCCAGTCCACACAGGAACACATTCATCAGCCTGCACCTCAGGCAGCACTGAAGCATCTTCAACAGTAATACTTCAGCAGTCTGAACTTTACATGAAACAGGGACACCTATTTCAGCCTGCCCATCTTCACCAGATTCCGCTTTAGTTGGGACAACAACTTTAGATTCCTCTGCCACAAGAGAAACTGAAGTAGATACAACATTAATTTCTTCTACTACTTCTGTCCCACCACTGTCTAAAGTTTCTTCAACCACTATGACCTCAGCAGAATTTTGTAAATCTTCATCTTATTTATCAAAAACTGCATCATTCTAACACATGTCATCGAGGTCATGATGCCAGCTAGCAATTATTATTAATAATAAACAGAATATATATAGCCTAAACACATTATGCATCTGAATAAATTAAATAGGGGTGCATACATTAAATAGCAATGAGTTTTCCTGCTGTTTTGATGGCAGAGACTGTTGCTAGTGGGTTGAGTTCACATTTTCTAATGTTCCTAATGTTTATGCTGCCTTCTGGACGCTGTCGATCACGCAAAAATCCTATTTGCCTGATGTCACTTTGTCTGCCATTTTCTGGAAAACCACAAGGTCCTTTGGATTTTTTCCTTGTTGCCACTGTTCTTCTACACTTACCTAGCAAATTTGTGGTTCTAACATGTATAGGGGTTTTGCTTTTGACCTTTCGCAAACCCACTGGAAATTTGAGGAAATTTTTGCGAAACTGTCAGAGGCCTTCTCCCTCATCCCTACAGAGGACCTCCCTGGAGGCCCTCTGCCTCTTTCTACTTTGAGGACTAAATCCCTTGTAATGGAGCTATGTTACCGGCTAATTCTTGGACTGGAGGAACCCCCTCGGGGCCCTCTATCCCTACCTACTTTGAGGCCTAAATAACTTGTAACAGAGCTGTGTAACTGGCTAAATTATTTGACTGAAAGACCCCCCTTTGGGCTCTCTGCCTCTACTCTGAAGCCTGTGTATGGCTTGTAACAAAGCAGTGAAACCTGGCAGCTAATTTTTAAAGTTTGATCACCCAAACAATATCAGCCTATTTGAGTGAAGAGCTGTCAAATCTAATAGTGAGATATTCGACCAACACTAGCTAACGCTATTGTCGCCGGGGTAAGTAGAGAACATTCCCTCTCCTCCATATACATTGCGGAGGAGAGAGATTTCCTTTCAGGGGGTGTTCCTGGTGGGGAAGGAGCCATTAGGGCAGGACTCGAGAGAGAGTTCAGCCCAGTGTATTCCTGCCTACCCCTAAAATGACGGTAAATAGCGGTAATCCTGCAAATAGCGGTAATCCTGAGTCACACTAGGGGAAGCAGAAAATCACCACTTACCTGCACCCCGTGACCTAGCGGCGCCCTGATCCATCGCTGGTCGGCTTCTGCATCATCTCTTCCGGGTGATGCGCATAGCCTCGGTACGTTCGGGTGTGGTGGCTGGGTGGGAAATTTAAAAGCATATTACAATGTAATCTGCTTTTAAATGCTTTTTACAGTAAAAAACACAACATAATAAATAAAAATTCTACAAGTCCATCTAGTAACGTATAAATCATTGCCAATCATTGCCCAGTGCTCTGATTTATATTTTGCCCACTATTAGCCCTGACCTAGATCTGACACTTGTCGAACTTTTGGTGGCATATTTCATCATTTCCTGAAGGTATCATTTGATCACTTTGTCTTTGACCTTAAACTTTCCTGACTGCTTACTGGAGGCTTGACCATATGGCATCCAAAAGGCATCTCGCCAGCGCAAGTGCTATTTTTGAAGAAGATGAAAACAACAACAGCGAATTGGAGTTACTTTTGGAATCAAGCGACAGTGATTCAGCAAGAAATTTGTCATCAGACAGCGAAAGTGAATAGAGTGAAGAATCTGAACCTGAGGTCAGTACTGTGCGCGCATGGTGCTCCATTGACCTTGATGCGGGCCAGGCAGCTCCCCCGAGGTTTCCATTTACCGGCACACATGGTGTGAAAATTGAGGCTGATCCCCTGGCATACCTGAAGTTGTTTTTGACCGATAAAGCTATAAAAAAAATTGTTGCAGAAACAAACAGGTAAGCTGCTGTTTGTTTGCTAACATATTGCTTGCAACCTTCACACTATAAAAGAGCATATCATAAAATACCTTTTTTTTTTTTAAGCATAGCAAACTCAGTGTAAGGAACTTACTTGTCCAGCGAGCCCGCGGCGTCCCTGGGGATCACAGCCGCAGAAGGAGATGCCGCCGCAGCAGGCAGCATGGCCGACGCTGCTGCCCTGCTCGCTGCGTGTCTCTCTCTGCAGGTGGAGGGATCCGTTTTAGCCGACTGTTCGGCCAGGCGGTATCCCCAGCATCTCTATGGACGTGATTACTGAAAGTCCTGTTCTCAGCACTCCGGTGGAGGTGCAAAGTAGGGCACGTCCCAGGGGTGCTGCGGGGCAGAACATAGTTAATTTGAATTCCCTGTGGCCAATCGGCCGCAGGGGATTCAGTTACCCTCCTATCAAATGGTGCCAGGTGGAGCAAGGTCATTGGTCACTCTGGCCATTTAAGGAGAACCGGTCCTGAACACCATTGCCCGCTATAAGCCTCTGTGAATACAGTGTGCCTGGGTGCGTCCTTTGTGTTGGTTTATGTTAATCCAGTTTGTCATTACCATAGCAACCTGGTCTGAAACCTGATTCTGCCTGAACTCTGCCTGCCTTTGCCTTACCCTCCTGTACTACGCTTATCGGACTTATCATCTGTAAATAACCCTTGTCTTGTTTTATGACGATAATAAAACTTGATAAAAGGATTCTTGGAGTTGGCTGTGGTTTGTGTGCCCAGGCGCATTACACTCAGGCTTTGTTTATACTCATCGAAATGATGATGTAAAATGTGTTCTGTACACCCTCTATCCCATTAACCGAATAAAAATTTATAACAGTAGAAGTGGTATCCATCCGCTAAGTAGCATCTGCAGATTTGACTCCAGGCGGCAATGAACGGTACTGAGCGTCACCCTCGTGCCAGGGTTCCCTGGCATGAGGAAGGGGTAACCGAAGTGCCACCTCATTGCCAATCTGAAGGCAGCCTTAAAGTTTGGTGAGTGGACAAATTTATATTTATTCTGTCATTGAAAAAAGAAAGATGGCAATTTCACAATTTCACAATCCCACTGCACACAATGTGCAGTGGGATTGTAACCCCTTTTTTAAACATATACAGTGGCATAAGTCACAGATCTGTGTCATTTTTTTTTATTTTTACTTTAAGTACACTTTTATGAGAAAAGGTCTCTAATTCTATGATTTTATGTATGAGATACCGTATCTGGCAACTTGGTGTGTTCAGAGGGTAGAAAATAAAATCAGTGTGTGGGAGATAAGAAGGTTTATAAATTGGGGGTAATGACAGCAGCATGGACACAGACACAGCTCTCATGCTGCTTCCCTCCCTAAAAGTGAGATACAGATAAGGTATTCTTGTCTTTTCTTTTTTTTTGTTGATTAACTTTTTTCTATGTGAGAACAGCTCATCCACTTTAATTCTTTCTTTTCAGTAAGTGTTTATTATTAAAATAAGGTACTATTACAAAACATTTGCAATGAGGTCATTACATATGAATACATCATTTGAGATGTAAAATAATTACACTATTACAATAATTAAATTTTCTCACTGAGAAACTAACAAGGACAGACTAGAACAGAATCCAGTCTAGGTGTAGAGTTTGTCTTCTTCCAATGTTCTAATTATCATTTTTGCATGTACTGATTCAGGGTGTAAAACAGTCTTGTTCATCTTCTATCCTCTTCAAGGTATATAAACATGTCAGATAATGGCTGCTTGTAACAAATGGTCATACTCGTCTTGGGTAAAAATCTGACATGTGTACAGCACTCATATGACATTGCTGATCAACCTAACACAGAGGAGTAATAAACAATCCTTTGACATTCATTGAACCTGTGATTTGTGTAGCCATGAGGTCAGGTCTTGTTAGTATGATAGTAAGGTAAGTGATTATAGGCGGGCACAAGATAGTTAGCTTAGGGTGCTGGGAAGTATAAATCTGATCCTGGCTGGGATTATTTAATAACCATTTTTATTTCCATTTAGAGCACAGCTTAAACCAGTGAACTGCTTGTAAAAATAATTCATTATTACCATTGTATCATTTAGGTAAGCAGTCAGATAAAAAAACACATGAAAAGGATAAAATAAAAAAATATATCCTGCCTTATATGTTTAGATGTACAGACTGAACGGAAAATCAGTCTTTACATATCAAGTAGTACGATACAGGATACACCAATAATAGGGGGTTTGTTAGATGTAGCAGTAGGTACAATAGGGAATACAGATGATGGGCACTCCCAGACATGTCTGTATCAGAAGAAACTCCAAGCAGGGATTTCTGTGCTAAGAGTAGTGTTCAGAGGTGCCAACAGTAGGCAAAGAACATAGATAGTTTTTCTTAGCAGTCACAGATTTTCCTTTTGCTTAATTATCCCCTTAAGTTTCATGGTGTTAGAGTTAGTGGCTATAAAACCTGAGGAAACATTCTTTATTTCTTAAAATTAAATTACTACAGAAACTTTTTTAGAGGTTTTAAGAAATAAATGTAACAATAAACAGTGACTTAT
>NC_092865.1:25037616-25039822 GCF_032062135.1 Pyxicephalus adspersus | reverse complement strand
TAATTAGAAAATGGGTGGGCATACTTTATAATTACATCCAGTGTGAATATGTGTGAATTTTGGTTGACATTAAGATAAACCTTGGGTACAAATATTTATAAATTGGCCCCTATTTGTCAGCTAAAAGAAACTTATTCATTACTCTCAGCCATATTAGTTTCTTTCTTTATAGAGGAAGAAAAGAGAATTTGATTTATTAACAGAATAGAAGCAAATTAAATATTCATTCAGCTTAAAAAATAAAGTGGTGTTTTAATGCCCAACCATTTGCAAGAGAAATAAAAAAACAGCTTTTTTACTGCACGTGATTGGACGATTAAACAATATTTTTGTACCTTTTTTAAATCAATCACCATCACTACACTATTTTTCAAGTGTCATGACTTTTAGCACCACAGTACAGAACAATGCTCACACTTCATTGTAATATGCAACAATGTTAGATGTTATTAGGATATAGGAAAGAGATGAAGAGAAATGGAATGCTGGCATCTTAAAGGGTAACTCCACTTTTGTGAAAAAATACCATAGCATATAGAAACCATAAAAAGACATTTTGTAAGTTAATTTATTAAAATGACCTTCTCATTTCAATCTGCAGCCATTTTAATGTGCTAAAAACCTACTGCAATGTGACAGCCTAGAGATGGTCCAGAAATGTAATTTCCTTGTGTGATTGGTCTGTGTGAATCTTCACTAAGTTAAAAATTATATTTAAGGCAATGTCTGTGTTTGGGAAGGAAAATCCTAATAGGAAGGCCCAGGAACAGGAATTTGTTTTGGTGAGATACTCCCCAAAGACTTTTAAACAATGGGCATGATTTTATAAGGCTATCCAAGGCTGGAGGGGATACACTTTTATTTACACTTTCATCACTGAATCTGGGTGATCCAGCATACCTAACGTGGATCTGGTTCACAATTCAAAATATTTGCTAGCTTTCCAGGTTTGCTGGATCACCCAGCTTCACTGATGAAAATGTATCCTCTCCAGCCTTTGAAAGCTTTATTAAATCAGACCCAATATGTGGGGGACAGTGTGTTACATTGCATCTTGCATATGTGATATATACATGAACTTTAGACATGGCACATGTTGCTACAACACACTGCCACACACATTGCTTTCCATTTTTGTGTGCTGCACCATATATTGTAATGAATGGGGTCAGATTTGCAACAGATTGCAACAAAGTTGTTTCTGCATTACCGTGCTTTTCAGTATACCACAGGACAAAGCACATTATTTATGGGGTAATTACTTATATGGGGACTTTCTTCATTGATCATAATGAAACACACACTCATTCTGAAATATTTAGCAGAGGACATAATGGAACATTGGTTCTATCTAGAAAAAAAAGGTATTTACTGCAAATTCCTGAGCATTGATCACCCACATGGGATTTCCAAAGAAAAGTGCAGTTATACTTTAAGGTTGGAAAGAATAATATGCGAAGGTGAAAGACAAGATAAGTGATATAGAAGTAGATATAGAAAGTGGAACTAAAGCCAATCTACTCACATATCTCCATTCCATTGTAGGGCACCGCAATCCCCCTTCTTTTCTTCTTTCTCCTTACAATCTTTGTCCATTTTGATCGGCTGTGCTGGGATGACTTAACTCCCGCACAGGTGCACAGGAGTTTATTCATTCCTGCCATGCGAAAAAGCCGGGATTGCTGCATTTCCCTAAAAACTACAACATTTGACAACTGGGCAGGGACCAGGCCTGGAAAGAACTGTTATTGCGGAAGGAACATCACCTATCCCTTTCTGCAGTAACTACCTGCCTGATCATGTAAATTTTAAGGTAAGAATTTAGATCCACTTTAAGATTAAAACATTTTTACCATTCAAATATGACCAGGGATGGTATATCATTTTTCCACAATAATCTTCCATATCCACACATGTGCTGCAAGTACTAATTTGCCTTTCCATTTACAAACAAATCTAAAGCTGAGAAATAAGTAAACTTACCAGAAGCTTTCCAACAAAGCCATCCACTTCAACACTTTCTTCTGCAATGTGCGTTAATAGTGTTTCCTAGGGGAAAAATACAACTGGATTGTATTTATGTGCATGACAGATATTTATTCTGATACCTTTACAACAAGTAGGATGGTTTCTCACAAATACAAGCCCATGAAAATAACTATCAAAAATAATAACATAACTGTCACATCCACAATGAGTATGTCTA
>NC_092865.1:25036017-25037086 GCF_032062135.1 Pyxicephalus adspersus | reverse complement strand
TGTTTCAAGTGAACTTTATTCACTACTTTATTGAATCAATCCCAATGAATTTAGCTTTCAATCACTACTCATATGTGAATGTGGTTTGTGAGCTGACAAACACTGCATACATTATACAGAAAATATATTTACAAAAAACAGGTACATTGACAGAGACTTACAACTGTATCGGTACCAATAGTTTGATCAACTCTGCAGCCTAGACATTTCTACAAAGAGATTAGAAAATTCATTAACAGAGATATTATTATTGTTGATGTTGTTAAAATTGCATAAATAGAAAAGTATTATATTACCTAGTCTATAATATGTAGCTTTAATGTTGCCAGTATGGATGTATTTGACATTTGTGATCTGTGTTGTACATTGTATTTCTATAAGAACTTTATATATAAACATAGAAGCTGCTTCAGCTACAACTAGGGCAAGTTGGGACCCTGCCTTTTTTCTATTCCAAAAATGCAATCTTTCTGTCCTCAGCCTGAGAAAGGACAAGAAAGGAGCAGCATAAGTCTAGCGCGATCATTCCTCTGCTCTTCCTCTCTGCCAGTATGCCCCTTAGAGCAGTGGTCGGCACGGGTGGTCCGCAAGAAAATTTTGGGGGTCCGCTGATCAGGCCGTCACCCCTTAAAACGGGGTCAGGAGAAGGACCCCACTGGGAGGAAGCACCGGCCAGAGCCACAGACCATGTCTCCATGTGGTCCCCTGGCTCAGGGAAGTGAGCGGCCTGTGTCCCTGAACATAACCTGCCCACTCTCCCATCACAGGCTTCGATCAGCTATGGGTGAGTGGCCGGGTTTATGTCATAATGATGTAACTCTGGGGGAGGTTTCTCCCCCTTTGAGTGACACCCGGCTCCTCGCGCGTGCGCGGTCAGAAGCTGGTGATTTTAGTGGTCTGCGGAACCAAAAAGGTTGGCGACCACTCCCTTAGAAGCACTCATGTTTATGCATCAAATCTGACTGGAGTTTGCTGCTGCACCACCCAATTCCAGGCAAATTATTTTGTTCAAAGAATTACAGGAGGATGATACTAAGTCACAATCAGCTATTTACAGTAAATAAGTTGA
>NC_092865.1:25031065-25032456 GCF_032062135.1 Pyxicephalus adspersus | reverse complement strand
CATGTCACGCACATTGGCACCTGTCCTAGACATCAAAAAGGTTGCATAACGATGAAACATCCAATCAGATCTGTTGTAGGCAGTAGGGAAAACAAGCTGTGCTTGCCAAGATAACATGTAAACGTTAAAGACTTTATGACATAATTTTCTTAAGGTTCTATTCTCTACCATCCTAACCCTTTATTTTTTTTTTTATTTCCACTCTATGTATTCTATGAATATTATTACATTATAATATTCAGAATTCCAGGCATTTTCCTTTTTGATGCAAACTTTTGGGGGAATATACAGTTGGGTTTTAGCAAGACGCTGGCGTAAATTGTACTGAATGATATACATTATGTTATTTAAAGAAAATGATATGTACATTTTTTGGATACAACTTCCCATGATCAGCAATGCACAACATCATCTAACCGGTGCTTAATGATGTCAGTAAGACCAAATTGGACTGTGGTGTCTCCGGTCCTGAGAGAGCCTCCCATCTGCTGATGGACCTATGTTAGTTTGAGGTTGGTGTTAGTTAACCAACTAACATGGCTATAACTAGAAATGGCAGGATTACATTACATGAGTTCAGATGGAAATGATAGTGATATTGAGGGTAACTGCTGAGTTTTGGAGGCAGGAATATACAAGGGATAATTGATATAGCTTAGTTTACTTTGCAAAGAATTATTTGCAAGGAAAAATTTTTGTTCAAATATACATATTAAGCATAACTAAACCTTCTACAGATTACATATTTTTTATGTCAGGTTATGTACACACATCAAATGATTCTCATCGGATAATCACCTCAGGGTTAGCATTGGATAAGAATCTGGGACAGCACTCATCCAACATTGTTCATGGATCTGTCCTGGTGGAACCACAAACTATCGCAATACAAGTGAGAGAGAACACAGCGGAGTGCTGATCCTTCATCATCCCCCACTCCTCTCCATAGAACAGAACGGTATTGTATATACAGCGCTCATTCAGTCTTTTGTAATTGGAAAGGATCATAAAAGATTTTTTACAATGACAATTATTGAACGTGTGTATGTACTATTAAGCTTGTGCTAAAATCAACCTGCTACCTGTGTTACAATATATTTTATATATATATATATATATATATATATTGTATATATATATACATACACACACATATATATATATATATATATATCCCTGAAATAGTATCAAAAACTGGTCAACAAATTTCTTGCCTGGCAAAATAAAGTAATTTTACGTTATGTTTCATGCACAGATTACACATATGATTTTGGTTTGGTCGATTGACTAGTTTTTGAAATAATAACCTCCATAATTACCTCATAGAAAACTAATGAAACATGAAAAATAAGCAAAAATTAACTAGATAAGCCTATGTATGCAAAATTAAA
>NC_092865.1:25029878-25030775 GCF_032062135.1 Pyxicephalus adspersus | reverse complement strand
TAGCACCCAATTTTTTAAAGTTTAAGAGCAAGTTTTGTACTAGTTCTTCATAATTTTTTTCTTTATGATTACCCCGAAGTTCTTGACAACCATGACATAGCTGTGCCAGGCAGAAGCTTCAGTATCAGTCATGTAAATTGTGAAAATTGAATCATTTACTAGTTTCCAATCATTAATCCCAACTTTATGTGTAGTAATGGTAAAATGATTTTTTCTTTGTTCACTGCACCTTTTTTCATGTTTTCCCCTGGAGGCCAGGCCACTTTTTTTCCAGTGATCCTGCTTTGCTCTACTATTCTACATGCAGATGAAACATGGGTACTCTGTGGATCCACTTGCTGTCCATGTAGTAAATTCAGTATTTTTAAATCAACACATATGGACCATTGGTGTTCATGATAGCACAGCTCTTGTAAGACCATTCTGATATTTTCATATTCTTGTTTAGGTTTTGTTGAGTGACCAATTGGAATTGATTTATAGCAGTTGCCATTATGCAGAAAAAAACAGATTTAAAAGTTCTGTGAAAAGCCGTCAGTCTTCTGCTCATAATTCCAGTACTCCCTTATGGGCTAGTAGTCCAGGGATCTTACAACAGTACACAAAGCCCCTGATTCATCAAGCAGAATCGGATTATCGCTCGCGCATTCGTATTCGCGATCCGAAATCGTACGCCGTCACGCTATTCAGCAACTGAAAAGCTCGCTGCCGGAGCCGCGCATCTCCGGCAGCTTTACACTGCCTGTATTAAAAGTCACTGTTCCCCTAAAAAATCATTCTTTCTAATGGCACACACATTACCCATAGCCCTAAAAAAAATGTTTGCGCTGTTTAAATGTTTTTAACATTTATGTGCGCTAAGAAAAAGGCATATTTTTAAATCACTTATTTCTTTCC
>NC_092865.1:25024599-25026220 GCF_032062135.1 Pyxicephalus adspersus | reverse complement strand
TAAACACATTCTCAATAACAAAAAGGTGATATTGTCACATGCCAAAAGACCAGTATGAGAAATAAAACTATATAAGAGCATACACAATATTACATATCTGAACAAAATCATTAAGCTCTTCTTGGGAGACTTGCTGGTTTGATAAAACACTTCCTTCATATTCACTTCCACTGATAACTCCTGGATTATACTCCAAACCCTGTATATCCTCCATGTTGGATACAGGAATGTATTGGGAGTGTATTGAACACTGGTATGGGAACATCAGCACCATGCGGTACAGGTCGTCTTGCTGATTCCGAATCAGGGTACTCCCACCTTTTACATTCACAGCACAAAAATAACAATCATTATGATGATTTTTGGGTTATCGCCATACCATAGGTAATCCAAATTTCAAAAATTTCAGTTTTTCATTTTTCCACTGACGTAGACACTGTACGCAAGTTTTGCATACCATATGGGGAGCCCAATACTTATCTTGGTCCCCCAGTTTAATACCAAAATAATGTTACACAAATTCTTTAATGTTTCTTCTCTGTTTTGCTGGGAATATTCACCACAAATGCAGCCTGTCTAGATTTATATGTCTAAAGCAGTACGTTTTTCATTAACATTTATTTTAAAGCATAATATATTAGTATGAGTATAATAAAGTTGGAAACACAAAATCATGTCAAAATAATACATTAAATTAATAAAAAAAATTTAAATTTAAAAAAAGTTTAAAAAATAAATATTATACTCATACCTTTATATTATACTGTAAAATAAATTTTCATGAAAGACAATGTACTACTTTTACACATATAAATCCACTGTATTCAGTATAGTTATTTTGTATTGAATGCAATACAAATAGATTTGAAATTCCTGCCACGCTCCAAACGCAACGTTCCCACACACCAACGTCACCGGGAACTCCCCAGTGGCTTGTCAGATGCAGAGGACGCTGGCCGGAGGAAGAGAGAAGACGCGAAGGAGGATGGAAGACGCCGGCGGATCAGGTAAGGCTCGATTTATCATTGTTTTGCATTGGTTTAGCTACCCTGAGTGCGGGGTTACCACTTTCAGCATCTTTTTTTTTACCCCGAGTCACACTTGAGGTTACCACTCAGGGGGTTAAACAATTCTTCTTGAAGAACTCATATTTCTGTAAAAAAAGAAAATGTATGGATAAAAAGAAGGCAAATGAAAGTTTCAAGAAAATATTGCTACATTTAATATATAAAATGCAAAACATTGGTGTAAATAAAAACTGATAATAGGAACTAGAGCCAATTCAATTAAACTGATGTCATTTCTGGATTCAGCATATCTGAAATACAACAAATATATTGAAAAAATCGTTGTGAAGAGTGAAAAAATGTTTTTTTTCTGTTGAGCTGTGTAATAGATTAGGATAAACAGAGGTTATCAAATGTGTATACAAATGACTACACAGGAAAATACTACAAAGATGTATGTATATGTAGGAGACTTCCTTTTTCTGAGTTGTAACTTTGAAAAATCTAAATAAAGTTGTTGAAGTAAACAGACACCTGCCCCTGATAGTGTCCTTAGAAATCCCAGCAGGTTATATAGGAAAATGCAGGAAGTGAAGGGGCAGAGAACATGTGCT
>NC_092865.1:25022401-25022850 GCF_032062135.1 Pyxicephalus adspersus | reverse complement strand
ATTGTGCTGATTGTTGAGTTTCATTTAGAGGATGATTCCCTGTACATCTCAGTTGTTTTTTAATTCTCTTTAAAATATTAGCCCATATTGAGTAAATACCAGGCATCTCAAGCCCAAAAAGCATTTAAGAAAATGTTCTAGAACTAAGATACTCAAAATTTACAATTTCCAGCACTTCTGTTTCGAGTTATCCCTAATAATGTTAATAGATTAGTTGCTATCATGTTTACATACACAGAGATACCAGGAAATAGTTGAAAAGGAGTGTATTTAAAAATACAATTTACAGCAAAGCACACAATAAAGCTCATGTGGAATAGGGAAGGAACAGTACAGCAGAAAAAATGGGTGTCCAACATAAAATATAGAACAGGGCTAATATTGTGCTGTGGTGCAGAACAGGGAACATACAGCTAAGACAGTACAACATGGAATATTGAAAGAAGAGG
>NC_092865.1:25007380-25022246 GCF_032062135.1 Pyxicephalus adspersus | reverse complement strand
TGTACAGAATAGGAAACCATAGCATGCTAATTGGAGATAATGTTAGAATAGGGAATGTACACAACAGAAAATGGAATGGGAAGGTACAGAACAGAGAAAGTACAGCATGGCATATGGAATGAAGCAGTGCAGAAAGATAACATGCAGCAACACATATGGATGGAAGCATTGTGGAATAGAAAATGCAGTTTGTGTACAGTTGATTTTTTTTTACATTTGGATTGTGTTGATTGTTATGTTAGGTTTTTGTTGCTGCTTTGAGACAGATCATCTACAACCATAGAAACATATAAATAGATATAGAAATTATTTTTCTATATAAAGTAGTTAAAGAAGCCTATGCATACTTTGTATCTTCTGAATGTATTTCAGGTAATTAGTTTACATGAATCCAACCTCCTCAGGATATGTTTGCCTATAGACATTATGTCCGATGCAATTTTTATCATGAAGGGATATTCAATTACATACCCCCCCATGTGAACAAAA
This sequence comes from Pyxicephalus adspersus, assembly GCF_032062135.1. NCBI lineage: Eukaryota > Metazoa > Chordata > Amphibia > Anura > Pyxicephalidae > Pyxicephalus > Pyxicephalus adspersus. The sequence goes on along the minus strand of NC_092865.1, from coordinate 25,021,757 downwards.
GTATAATCTTCGAATTAAGTGCCTTTATAGCCTCGGCTATGTGGGTCAAACAACACAAGAAATATTCACACACATCTGCGATATATAGACCTATGAATTTACCTCTCCAGTAGACAGAAATTTTGTGAAATTTAGGCACAAACAGCACACTTAAGTTTAAATAAGTTTAGAAGATAAAGTCCCCATTGACTTCTTTTGCTACTCTTTTCTCTCATATATTTCAGTGCATGTTATTGCAAATAAATCGATTTATACGTGTCTATTTTTGTGGACGGCGCGTCTGCACTTTTTTGTTTCTACCACTAGACGCCATTGTGTCTCTTGTTGGTCTGATCGTGTATGGTTCTGCTATTGTATTGTCATGTCCATGTCCTTACCACCAGCCAGGATCCTGGTCACAGCAGAAGTGATGCAGTATACTGTGGCTTCTGGCTCTATAAGTCACTGTACAGGCTGGCCTGCAGCAGTCCTCCATAATATTTTAGGAGGTGGTAGTGGGGATATATATACGATAAGGTTCTTCTAAAAAAAGGGAACTTTTGCAACCGAAAACATTGGTTTCCACAATGTCAGTTTTTTCCTCTGCTGGCTGGGTTACATCTGCTGGGTTAATATGGCAGCGAATGTAATATCTGTGTACATGATCATTTGTATTCTTGTATAAAATTACAGACAATAATGAATCTACACAGATACACGCAACAGGAACACAGGAGGTTATGTATTCTGCATAGCCGCGGACATTGTTTCACACAAACTGGCCATTTTATCCAAGGCATGAATGTTTTAGGTATTAGGGGAAACTTTAAAAATATCTAGGAGAGAAAAACAAATTACTATTCTGTTCTGATATATAGAGATAATGTACTGAATGTTGACCTCAGCTTTAAAAATTAAATAGTTCTCTCAAATAGTATTATGACCATTCTCAACTCATTCACACACCTCCTATGCCAAAGCCCACTTCTCTGCCCCTTTTCTGATCAACTTTCTCACTTTTATTACTCTGTAGTGTTTGTTTTTTGAAGATATTGTATTTGCAGGTTTTTGTTACTATTTTCTAAATACAATGTGTACTTTAGTACTTAAGTAGCTTTTGTATATACAACTAAAGGATGTCCTTACAATTTTTTTTCTGCCCTTCATAGACACACACACATACACTCATATAATCTTTTTCTTATCTTTTTGCATCAGTTAATATGATGGCTGTGCTTACTTCAAATTGTCAACAAGTCTCTGGTGATACAGGTCCCTTGTAGCATTGTCAAGTAACACCCATTCTGTTTGCTCTTGACATTATAAATGGCAAGAAATTATAAAAAAAGATTCAAATGAAGAGCACGAATATGAGACATGATAGATATACAGTGCCATTGGCTTTAAACATTAGGCATGTAGTTTCTGTAAAATATCATCATGTATAATCACTCTAAGAACTATATGTATATGTTTTATTAGTAATTTAGTCTGTTCAGGCAAAAATAAATTTGCACACAATCCACTGAAGTTAAGTAAGGCCCATAGCTGAGAACTAGGTGTAGGGCCTGCATGACAGGGTGTGAGGACCGCTCAGAATGTAGAGAGAAGTTAGGGAGGGGTCAGCCAGCGAGTCAGGTCGGAGGTAAAAGGGAGGAGAGTTGAGGGGATAAATTGTGGATGTAAAGGAAATTCCCGACAGTCTTTTGCAGGGGAACATTTTAGGTAGGTGACTTACATGATGGAGTCTGTGGACACATTGATGCGACAGCTTAGGGCTGCGGCAGCCTCACAAGGTGAGGCCTAGCTGCAGGATAGGGTGGCCGAGGCACTGGTGGGGAGGGCTGCTAGTGGCTTCCCCTTGGCTAGATTGGAGGGGCTACAGCCTTGTAAGCACAGGCCTCTGGTGCGCCTCAGCCTGAACTCTTTGCCAGAGCTCAGCGCCATGCTGGGAGTCCCAAGAGGGGCCTTCCTAACTTGCCTGCGGGGCTTGGCCCAGGTTAGGCAGTGGTTAGAGCGGAAACCCCTCTGACAAACCTGCTGACAATGAGCACAGCCCTGTTCTCCTAGAGGTGTGGCCTTTGGAGGCGAGGCCTCATCTGAAGCCAGGGCCTTGAGTCCTGAAAGAGCCCGGCAGGTTGCTCTGGATCTGGACCCCTTACAGTGCATGGGGGAGTGCCGCATTGCGAGGCCTGCAGCCGAGGCCCTGCGTACTGCGGATGATTTATTTGGATGATTTTTTGTTAATTGGGCTGCTGGGGAATTTAGTTTGTTGGGTGCTGTGAGCTACGCTTTAGCATGTTGCAGGGCTTTTTGGGTTTCCATTGGCATGGGATAAGATGGAGGGTCCGGGGACGAGGTTACCTTTCCCTGCCATTGAACTGGATTCTGTGGCCATGTAAGTAGGTTGCCAAGAGTAAAGTTGCTAGCCTTGCAGGAAGAAGTTTAGATGGCATGTGTTTGAAGAAAAATGCACTTGCGGGAGGTTTATTATTTGCAGGGGAAATTAAATTTCGCTTGTAGAGTGGTAAGGATGGGAAGGATATTTTGCAGGAGACAGGCAGCAGCCACGGCGGGGGTGAAGGAGCCATCACACTTTGTACAGGTGGAGTTTGATAGAAGTTTGCTGAGTTTTTCTTGATTTATTTAATGGCAGGGCACTTTGGCTGGAAGGGCAGATTGATGTTGTGGACATGGAACTTCATACAGACCCGGGGGGATCGTCGGGTTTTGAAGCTTAATTTATTGGAAGGTGGTGCGCAGGGGAGTGGTCTAAGGAATAGGTAGAGGCGGGGTTAGTTAAGAATTTGAGAGTTTTGTAGTTGTTGCCAATTGTCAGATCGTGAGATGCTTGCTAGGTTAGGTTTCATTGGGATAACTTGGGGGTAGTGCAGGTGATCAATAGTTTGACAATTTCTTCTGAGCTGGCAGCGCGTTTATTGCGACATTTGGTTTTAAAATGTTTACAGCATTATATTTTTCTGTTTTATCTTCACATTCGGGCGGTGTGCAAAGGTATTTTGGTGCAGGATGTAAAGTAGTTTCATCAGCGGATAAGGTTAGTTTGGTGGTCAGACTTTCTAAGACTGATCAACCGGGGAGAGGTTTACTGATAAGGCAGTTTAGCTTAAAGGGGTCCCCGGTGTGCCCGGTTAGAGCAGAGGTGGATTTGAGAGGAATCAGGCTGCAGGGGGTGGGTCCACTATTGATGCATGAGGATGGGTCCTTTTTGTCCTGCTTTCAGTTTGTGGCACTGTTTAAGCATTGTTTGGTTTTACTGGGAATGGAAGGACGGGGTTACTCTTCTCACTCTTTCAGGGTCAGGGGGGCTATGGAGGCTGCCAGGTGGGGATTGGATGAGCAGATCATTAGGAGGATTGGAAAGTGGGAAACCAGGAGGTATCAGCTGTATGTTCGTGAGGTGTCCCGTCTGTGTGTTGTGGTGTTTGGGGTCTTGGGTGGATGGATGGATGGCCAAACCAGTGGTAGGGTGCCCCTTTAAAGATTACAGTGTGGGGCCCCTGAGGCAGTTCTGGATGACTAGGGGCCGATGTGTGATATATGCAACTTATACATGGTTGGATACGGACTTTACCCTGTTCTTAGTTCTTCAGCCAGGTTGGTTAAGTTTAGTTCAAGTTGTTTGGTTGGTATAGTGCAATTGGGCACTGTGGTTTAAAATGGGTAGATTAGAGTTAAATGGTTGTATTTGTGGGATAGTTAGTTAATTTGTATGTTATTTTTATGTTAATGTGTATGTTATTTGATATGCAAAGTTACATGTTAATTTATGTTTATTTATGTATATTTTATAAGGTATATGTTTATTCATATTTTTTATTGTTAAAAGTGGTAAAAGTAGTAAAATAAACGGCTACTTGCCAGCAATTTTAAAGTCCAGCATGGTGTCAGTGTTTCTTTCAGGGGGGATGGATGGTAAGCTAAAAGGGGGAGTAAAAGGAAGGGTTTATTTGTGTTAACATACAATGGGGGCTGACGATCCAAGCGACCCCGGTCATGAGCAAGAGGGGCTGCAATCAACAGTAATAGCAACAATAGCACCATAATAAGAGCATACGCTTCCTATTTTAGATTCTTGTCTATAATCCTATCAACCTGTCCTGAATCCTTTGGTTAAAATCAAAATCTTTGTTATGTCCACAGGTGTAACTGCCACCACAACCCCTGTGATCACAGGGGCTCTCAATGTTACCCCTGGAAAGGATTTTTTGCTGTTTGCCCCATGTCTCTTTTTTGTCTTTCAGCACATGTTTAACCACATTGACAGCCATAGTTTAGCTTCAACCATGAAGGAAAAACTGTGATAAGGGAGACATAGAATGATATCAGGGTTAGGGGAGAGGTAAATGTTTTTTGGTAAAGAAGGAAAATAGGGTCTTGCGAGAGGAGCCCATTAGCTCTAAAGTGGAATAGTAACAGATGTCGGAGAGGAGAGCAGCTGCACTATGCTGTCTGATGGATAAGCATGAAACTCCCCCTCCATTGTTTTGCTGTGGAGCCTTCTGTTTCCAGGCTCCACTAGAAGGAATACAAAGTTATGCCACAAAAAGGAAGGCATTTTCCAACCCACCTTACCTTGTCTAAAGAAAGTGTCTAATTAGCCACTGACATGTACTGCATGCTTTATTTGTGTAGAGTTCTTCGGGANGAACCTGTAAGAACTGTAAGGAACCCAGAAAGCAGAAACTATAGAATGTTTTGGTCTGCAGAATACACTTTAGAATTTCTTGTGAAGTTTAGTATTCATTAGCATGTTAAAGTTCAAACAATATTTTCATGTTCAGTTTTACATGTAAAACACTTACATTTACAAATAAAGTCACACAGTATTTGGTACAAAAAACATTCACAGTAGGGAGGATTACTAGCTACGTGCTGCTTTATCTGGCAGGTTTACATCTCACAAGGTGTGCTATGAGTGAGGCCAGACTTTAGAGAAATAAATCCATCAATAATTTACAAATAAAATTAAAAATGCCTGCAGTATTTGTTCTGTACACAAAATGTTATTGGGAAATACAGGGAAGAGCATATTGGTAGAACTTGAAAGATCTGATGACATTTACAATCCATATTTATTTGGCAGAGGTGACAAGGAAGCATTCTGGAGACATTCTGGCATAGATAACCACATGCACTTCACTAGTTTCCTTTATTATAAAGATGACAAAAGAAAAGACAAATCTTGCATTAAATATAGATATTTGTGATAGGAAAGGAAACACAATTTCAGTTTATATGAAAACCTTTATTTGGCAAATTGATTATTAGAATATAACTGAATATAACAATTTTAGCCTCATTAAAAAGATATGGTTTACTATATGACAAACCCCCCTGCCCCCCCCCAAGTGTTCTAATTCTTTTTTTTTTACATAGAAATTTGTTGTTTAATATTGTGGGCCTGCAATTCTTACGAATAACTCCCGGATATGATAATTATATTTCTTTATTATATTATAATTGTAAATTATAATATAATAAATAATTATAATTATTATACAAAATAATGAAATAATAGACCACAACAATCAATGCAGTTTATCAAAAGAAATAATTTAAAAAATTTCACTGAAAAATATTACTTTGATAAATATATAAATTAAATGTAGATTTTAGAAAAAAAATAATTACATTTCTAGTAGACATCCCGGGTGTGGTAGATTTTAAAGCAGGGTGCTCCACAAAGTCCAACATAACAATCAGGACAGTAGAATCTGGTTTCCTTGCTGACCCTCCTTCCACTGTCATCGGTCTTTGAGAAGGAAACAATGCATATCCTTGTAGGTGCTGCCTTTCTCTGGGTTGGTGGGATGTTTTCTGTGAAGTGACGACCTGTCAAGCATTCTGGGTTGACAACATCAACAGCACGACCTCCAGGTCTATTCACAGCCACTGATGGTGTTTGGTGGTTCTTGACTATGGATTTGGAAGCCTTCCAAATTAAGGCAGAATGATTCACAGGCCTGTCAATCCTGTACAGAATATGTATGTGCACCCAGCTGAGCCTCCCCTTGTAAGCCATTAGACTTTTGTCAATACTGATATCTCTGTCTGGCACATAGGTCTCCTGGAAAATTTTTAGAATCATCTGAGACACTTCCCAAATTTACTTAAGTTTTGGTGTAGGTAGTCTCATCAAACTCTTCTATGTTGTTAAAGTGCAGATACATGATGAGGATAAATCTGTATTCTAACATGACTGTGCCAAAGAATGGAGTGGCAAGTATTTTATTCTTGGACCAGTACTACTTCTGGAGGGGTTTGCCCACCACTCCCCGAAGTATCACCAAGCCCCAAAACAGCCAAATGTCATCCTTTAGTCACAGTTGTTGTCCAGCATAACTGCATAAACCAAATAAAAAAGGTATTTTATGATATGTTCTTTTATAGTGTGGTGAAGGTTGCAAATACTATGTTAGTACACCAGGTGTGCCGATAAATGGAAATCTCGGGGGAGCTGTCTGGTCCACATCAAGGTCAATGGAGCACCATGTGCGCACAGTACTGACCTCAGGTTCAGATTTTTCACCCAATTTACTATAGCTGACTGATGACAAATTTTCTGCTGAATCACTGTCGCTTGATTCCAAAAGTAACTCCAATACGCTGTTGCTTTTTTCAGGTTCTGCAAAAATAGCGCCTACACTGGCGAGATGCCTTTTAGATGCCATGTGGTCCAGTAAGCAGTCAGGAAAGTTCAAGGTCAAAGACAAAGTGATCAAATGATACCTTCAGGAAATTATGAAATATTCCACCAAAAGTTCAACAAGGGTTAGATCAAGGTCAGGCCTAATAGTGGGCAAAATATAAATCAGAGCACTGGGAAATGATGGGCAATGATTTATACATTACTCGATGTACTTGTACAATTTTTATTTATTATGTTGTGTTTTTGACTGTAAAAAGCATTTAAAAGCAGATTACATTGTAATATGCTTTTTAATTTCCCGCCCAGCCACCGCCCCCGAACGTACCGAGGCTATCCGCATCACCCAGAAGAGATGATGCAGAAGCCGGCCAGCGATGGATCAGGGCTCCGCTAGATCGGGGGGTGCAGGTAAGTGGCGATTTTCTGCTACCCCTAGTGTGACTCAGGATTACCGCTATTTACCGCCATTTCGGGAGTAGGCAGGAGCACACTGGGCTGAACTCTCTCTCGAGTCCTGCCCTAATGGCTCCTTCCCCACCAGGAACGGCCCCTGAAAGGAAATCTCTCTCCTCCGCAATGTATACGGAGGAGAGGGAATGTCCCCTACTTACCCCGGCGGCAGAAGGGTTAACTAGTGTTGGTCGAATATCTCACCATTGGATTTGACAGCTACTCGCTCAAATAGGCCGATTTTGTTCAGGTGATCAAACGTTGAATTTGAACACCATTAAAGTCAATTGGTGAAAATTCAAGTTATTTTTCGGAACTGTGTGGAGATTCTACAGTCTACAAATACATTTAAAAAAGACATGTCAATACTCCCACAGCTCTGAACAACACTTTACAAGGCAAGAAAAAAATCAGGAAGGCTTTTTTATGTTGCTGGCAAGGCCAATTTATGGGGCAGTCAAGGGAAAATGCCAGATTTTATACAGGCGTCCGAGTAGAGGTTCCTCCGGTCTAAAAATTATCTGCCAGGTTTCACTGCTCTGTTACAAGCCAAACACAGGCTTCAGAGTAGAGGCAGAGAGCCCAAAGGGGGTCTTTCAGTCAAATAATGTAGCCAGTTACATAGCTCTGTTACAAGGGATTTAGACCTCAAAGTAGATAGAGGCAGAGGGCCTCCAGGGAGGTCCTCTGTAGGGATGAGGGAGAAGGCCTCCTATAGTTTTGCAAAAATTTCCTTGAATTTCCGGTGGGTTTGCAAAATTTCGGCGAATAGGTTTTGCAAATTTTATTGAAGTCAATGGACCAACTTTAAACAATAACACAGGGGTTACCTACTAACAACCTTATTTTCATGTACTGTATATATTGATTAAAGTTCCTATAACTAGATATCAAACAATATTGCTGTGTACTTTATGTTTCACCTTGTTTTTTTATTTAAACAGTTTGAGTGACATTTGTGCATGTACCTTTATTTCTTGAATATATATTTGCATTGATAGGGAGATTTAATATCCATATTTTTGCAAATAAATATTCTTAATCAACACTACCTCTGCTGTAGAGGCTCCACCTATTGATGAATGCTATCAGGCTGAGGCTTCCCCTAACATGGACAGTGTAGGGTCCGTAGCTATTGGAAAAATCAGCTCTCAAAAATTAGCTCCATTGCAAGTTATAGGCATCATAGTAGATAGAAGAGAGGCGAATCCGCTTGTCACTCACTACGACCCTAGCTGAACTGAACACTTCTTCAGATAATACACTTGCGGCTGGGCAGGCAAGGATATGAATGGCATGTTCTGCCACCTCTGGCCACTGCGCAAGCTTGGATGCCCAGTAGAGCAGTGGGTCCTGGCTTTGAAGGTTGCAGATGTCCCATGTAGAGCTCAGGTATTCCTGCACCATGATAGCGCTGCTGACTGCTGCTGTCATTGGCATCTGCTGCATGACTAGTGGCTTTCCTCCACTCAAAAATAGCCTGCATAGTTTGGCTTGGACGACCTCTCCTGCTGCTGCCACCTATGCCACTTAAGGTAGTTGTTTGACTGCCATGGGTGGTGTAACTGCCATAGGCATCCCTGCTGCTGGCAGTCCCTTACAAGCACTTCTTGGTAGTGCTGCATTTTAGGTCCCCTGTTTTGGGGCAAGATGAGTTGTTCTATCTCAGGCTTGTAATGTAGCAATCCAATAGTTGTCAGTGTTTTTTTTATGTGCTATATGTGCAGATCCATGGCTATGCACCCCTGCATGAAGGCTATCATGTGGCTCAAAGTTCCCACAGCTGAGGTAATTCTGGACCCAGAGTCCTGTGGGTAGAACATCAGCACAGGGTTGTTCTCTACCTCCCCTTCTGCCTGGTCTTGCCATCCACGGAACATGCCGCCTTGTGTTTGGGTGGATGGATGCCATGTGCCCTCCATATCCTCCTCTTCCCCTTCCTCCCCTTCTCCCATGCCTGAAATCCCCTCCTCATCCTCTTTCACCTCCTCCTCTTCCTGGATTTGTGGTACACTATGCCTAATAGGCACGCATGTCCGAGATTATGTTGTAAATGTCATCTCTTCCTTTAGCGTCTGCTCTGTGTCGTGCCCAAGCTCCACTATCATCTGTTCCAGCAGGCATATGATAGGGATGGTGTCACTGACACAGGCCTGATTTGTGCTGATCATCCTGGTCGTCTCTTCCAAAGGCGCCAATACAGTGCACAAGTCCTCAATTTGCGTCTGAAACGAGCAGACTCATAATCCACCAGCGCTTTCTGTTGAACAGAGGGCCCCTGCAGCATGTGAAAGGTGGAATTCCAATGAGTGGCCACATCACAAATTAACCGGTGCACCAGCAGATTTAAGTTTTGCTGTGAATCAACCAATCTGCCACTGGCTGTGTACGACCATCAGAAATGGCCTGACAACTTTCTGGCCTATAGCAACAGCTGCTAGAGGCCTGGGTAATTCCTAAGGAAGCACTATACTATGAGGTACATGACATGAGCTAGGCAAGGTACGTGTATGAGTTTCCCAGAACACAGGGCCGCCAGCAGATTGGCCCCTTTGTCACACACAACCTTGCCTGGCTGGAGACCATGCGGAGTTAGCCATATGTTCTCCTGCTCCCTCAGGGCACTTAGAATGGTTGCGCCCATGTGGCTGAGGGAGCTGAAGCATCGTGACCTCAGGACTGCGTGGCAACGGCTGACTTGTGCACCATAATAGCAAACTGCAGGTTGTTGCTGGCGGGGAACAGATGCTGGTGGATGGGAGGTGCTGGGTGTCCATGGCAAAGTGTTGTGGGAGGAAGAGGTTGAGGCAGACAAGTCAAATGAGAAGGTGGAAGTGGAGGTCGAGGAGGCGTTTGCATGGCGATGTGCTCTGGGCGGAGCTAGGTACGCCCTTCCATGACGGAAGTTTGAGGATCTGTCAGACAAGCTGCATGTGAGGTTATCTGACAGTCTGTTTGTTCTTACTTGTTTCTGTGTTGTTGTTTGTAATGACCACTCCCATTGTATCAGGTGCAGCTGGTGGTCATTACTGCTCCTCCATTTAGTCTGGCCTCACACTTCATGCTATGCGGTTGATATTCACTGCTGGGATGTGAAGAGCTGGAGTGTTGTGCCATCCTGAGTTGCTGTTTATATCTGCTATTAAGATAAGTTGCTTTACTTTTGGTGTTTTTGTGGGTATTTTGTTGTTTACTAGGCCTCAGGGAGACACTGGCTCCTTCATAAGGGAAGGAACCAGTAGTCTCAAGCCAGACACTATTCCTAGGGCTATACAGGGCTAGTAGGGACTAGGTTCCTGTGTATGAGTATTCCCACCATCAGGGGATACTCATACTGCTAGGAGTCAGGGCTAGGTTAGGGTGACCATTCCCTTTTCATTAGCCACTGGAGGCCTAGTTCTGAGTATAACCCTTTCTGTTTCCCTCCCCTCCCCGGTTATCCGTGACAGCACCTTTCCCTGCTGCCACCAAAGTTACCCAGTGAGCTGTGAATGAAGTATATCTTCCCAGTTGGTGCTTGCTCGACCAACTGACAATTCTCAGGTGCACAACAGGGTCACTGACACATTGTTCTGCACGTGTTCTTGCAAAGCAGGAACACATTTTTGTGCAAAATACTGCCGCTTGGGCATTACCTACTGTGTGTTTGCTCAGAGGAATGCGCAACATTGGAGTCCACCAGCAGGTAAGGGAGAAGTTCAAACGCAATCAGCTTTGTTTAGCTTGGATTTGGGGTCATTTGGGCCATATTTTCTCTTGCGTTCCAACATCTGGGGGATGGAAGGTTGGATGCTGCTAATGCTAACCACAAAAAGATTGAATGATGGGTAAAAGGTGTGGGGGATGGAAATGATGCCTGGTCTTGACTGCTATCAATGCAACAAACACCAGCCAATCTGCGTTGGAGCTCCTCCTCACCACTGGAGGAGACTGAAAACTGTAATGCTCGGCATTACCCTCCACTTTAATTGCTTACAGCAGCACGGGGACCTTTGGTGGCAGAAGAAGGAAAGGCTGCCGAGGAAGATCTAGCAGCTTGAGCTGGCTTCTGGAGGAGCTTTGTGCTTTGCCAAGGTGTTCCTGCCACGTTACTAGATGGTTGCTTTTTAAATGTGTTCTGATGCAACTTTTTCCAAGTTTGTTTTGGTTTTTGCATCATTGCTGAGCACACAGTTTGCATAAGACCATAGTGTTGTCATCACTATGGACACTAAAAAATGCCCACATGGGCGAACATTGAACTGGGCCGAAAGGTGCTCTGGAGCTGGTGCTCGTGGTGGCAGTCCGCGGTTGTTAAGGCACACCTGTGGTGACAGCTGCCGACGATGGACAACTTTGAGTTGCCTGACTGGTACCTGAAAACTGCAAAATGTTGGCAGCTTTTACCCTCTTCTTTCCTCTCCCCCTTTGAGGGTGCTCTGTAACCTCCTCCCCCTCCTGCCTTTGATGATCTCCTTGTTAGCCCCATGTCGGATCAAAGACATCATCATCACCATCATTATTAGAAGAGACAGTTCCCTGTATGTGCAGACAGGAAGCAGCGGCCTTTTGGAGCCAGTTTGACGTGGCTCGTCTGGCTCCAAAAGTGTTGGGGTGAAAAGTAAGAGGAGGGAAAGCCTGTGAACTGACTCTCTTCATCAGATGACACAAACAACTGGGGGTCTTCAATGAATGGGTCCAGCTATGCCTTTCCCACCTCTCAGTGGGACTCCTCTAGGTACTCATGAACATTCTGCTCTACACGAGACTTTCCAGCCGAGAAGGAAGAAGTGTATCAGGGACTATAGTTTGGGACCCCTGTGAGGCCTGTGTCTGGGACTGGGAGGAAGAGGGAGTGCAATCACTTGACCAAGGCTGGGTCATGTGCTCTATTACCTGTTGTTCAAGGTGCAGTAATATTGGGCGCACACCACCACCAGCAGCGGTAAAATGTCTAAGGTCCGTCTGGCTTCTTGTTCTCGGTTCTCGAGGTAAAAACTAACCCATACTGCTTTCCTTGCCACCCCTGGCAAAGTTGCCCCTTCCTATATGTTGTACTATGCTACCCTATTACACATTACTGGCCACTTACCTTCTGTGAACCCCAATTTCTCGTAGAGGAAAAGGAACAGTAGAGGAAGGGAAATGTAGGATAAGTGTGAAACTCTGGTGGCTATCCCTCCCCCCCACTAAAATTTTATCACTCCTACAATACCATAGTGCCCTGTCACATATAAATGTCTATGTTCTTTCAACCCCAGTTTCTCCTGAAAGGGGAACTGTAGGTTTAATAAAATGTAGGATAAGAGGGGGACTCTTGTGGCTAACTCCCCCTAAAATGTTATTGCTCCGGCACCATCACAAATTAAGGTACCTCTTGGATTCTGTTTCGCATTGTTGCTGGGACACAACTTTCTGTGGTGTCATAGCTAAGACCTGCCAAATGTCATCACAATCTTTATTGAATGTACTTTATTAGGCACTGCCACTTACTCTGTCATGGTTTAATGAAAAACTCAGCAGAAAGAAACAATAGAAAATGCGAAGACCCAAAACATTGATACTCTGCAAAGAACAGAACAAAATAAAAGGGCAGGACCTGCATTGTATGGGAGGGTGGGAGGAGACAAGAATAGGAAGGGTTAGGGTCACAAGGTGCAAGGGTCACGAAGGAGGCATTGTAGGGATTGACTAGAGGGCTGGGGAGGAGCTAAGAGGAGAGAAGGTTATAAAGTCAGAGAAGATCTTTTGGACACTAGGAAAGCTTTCCGCCCATCCTCCCATTTTTATGGCGGGTGGAGTAAATGCTAACATCTTGGGTACAGGAATCCTAGTGTAAAATATGGTGTGCAGAGGGACATTTTAAGTTCCGTGTCCCGCTAGTGTTGAAGGATGAAGGTTTTAAATAGATTGTTTGAATTTTCTGTTGGTGGGTAAAATATGGGGTCCCTGAGGCCAGTGCTGAACGGCTGGGGACCAACACACATTGCTAGCACTGGGTAATAGGAAATGTTTTGCTATATGTAGACAATATCTTTTAGGACCTGGAGCCAGAGAGGGAAGGTTTTATAATATTTTATAAGGTGAATTTAAGAAAGATATGTTTTCTTTGGACAATATTATTTTATTGTTTATAGTTCTTCATTAAGCTTGGTAAATTGGTGATTTGTTTAGGTTTATTTTAGTTACAAATCTAAAGAAAATAAAAAGGCTGCTACAGCAAATAAACTTCACTGGTATTTTGTGTTTGATTGGAAAAAGGGTAATTGTTGGTGGGTGGGCTCTGCAGCTGGGTAGTAGGGGAGGTATTTATCATCTTTGAAAGATACATCCTTATGGATTGTCCACTATTACATAGAAATACTGAAGTACAAAGTACAGAGAATATATTATACAATAAAAATAACAACCCTCCCCCTCCAAACCCTTCGCACTATATAAAAGTCAGAACTCAGGAGCTACCATTTGAATATGGATTTCCACTTGTATACCTCACAAAAAAAATCTTTAAAGCTGACCTACAAATCAGCATTTTACTTGGAGGCACAAAACACAGAAAAACCAGTTCACGCTTTCACAGCCAGCGCTGCTTAGCTCCTTAGCTAAATAAACCTGTGGGCCTCAGAAAAATGTGGGACCTAAATTTGGGAATCCACCCCACTCTACATTTGCAGATTTCCAGCAAAATCAGCCCCAGAACAGAAATGTTAAACAACCATCAGGAAAAACTAGAAGTTCTCTGCAAACAAATCCATGCTGGTTTCACCTCAATAGCAATATCTGAGATACAGCATTCCCAAAGATCGCCCATCAAACACTTTGCCTGGTAACACAGGTAACCTCTTTGGCTGTGACCAGTCTTGTATGGCCTCAACTTTTATTACCTGGGGCTTAACCAATGACGTACCCCAAAAAGGGGGGCTTCCTCTAACCCTATAGTGCATTTCTTCACACACTGGCGATCTCTTTGTCCGGTATACATAATCCCTATTTAATGTACTGTGCTGCATAATATGTTGGCGCTTTATAAATCCTGTTTACTAATAATAATAATATAAATATTTTGAATCTTTCTTTTTTGCATGAGAACCACAATGTCCTGTTTCCAAAAGTGTACAAAGGTTAATGAATATAAAAATGCTATACTTTGTTTCATTACTAACGACGTGTATGTTTGCAATATTGTCCAAGCATAGTAATAAATTATAGTTATTTTTAAGGATTACATTTTAATTATCTGTGGTAGTAAGAATGTAATCTATGTTCAATATACTGTATATATATATTGACTGCACA
>NC_092865.1:25003262-25006644 GCF_032062135.1 Pyxicephalus adspersus | reverse complement strand
GTATTGAGAATCATTCTGTATTGTGCCTGCACAACTTGTATGTGTGTTTCATATACTTTATTTTTATTTAGTCAGTTACATTTATGATCTGCCGGAGTGATAAATGTCCTTCATTTCATTGTAACTGACCCTCATTAAAACAGCCTGATGTCACCCACCCCAATCACACTGTACGTTTTATTCATCATATGTGCAACACAAGGCTAGCAATGGAAACCCCACTATTTCTCATGAGCCATTTATATTATAACATTGCTCCTATATGTTCTTATTTTTCATTTACTTATATTGGTGGTTTAAGTGCATCAAACAGCAGCAGTAATAGTGTGCTGGTAATTAGAAATATTATATACAAAGATAAAGCAAAATTGGTGACTCAGTTCTAATTTAACATTACTGGTTTTTTTATTTATTTTTTTCTGCTGGATGGTAGTGCAAAGAAGGATCGAAAAACACTTTTGTATATTGTTAGGAGTTTTTATTAAATAGTTGCTGTGGATCACATTTGCAATTGCACCTCGGTAGCTAGACAAGAGAGTTCACACATACCCAACAGCCCACCCTCTATGTCTTCAACTGTTTCCCACCATGTCCTGCTGCTAAATGTTTTTATTTTAGCACAGTTGTACTCTTCTTTCCTCCTGCAACCTGTTTGTGGCTTCCTTTAGGATCTGCTGCAGGGGAGTCCAGGGGCTTGACCTAATTTATGCCCCTTATCTTTTAACCAGTTCCCCACCAACATTACCACCATTCCCATGATAAACCTGAATTCCCTGGTCATCTCCCAACTATATTAGACCCCCACATCCAACTTCAGCTTCTGAATTCCAAATACTTGTGCAGGGCGATATAACACTTAGCCCATTAGTTCAGAATAAGCTTTTTAGGTGGAAGAATCTTGTCCCCCCTTGTCTGTTGCCATTAGCAATCACCAAGACATTGTGCACCATTATACTCAACATGGCATTTCGTTTATGGATAGGTGAATAGTGTTTTATGGCTTCCCATGCCTTTTCAGTTTTCCTCAGATTGGCTTTAAAAGAGATTGTGAGTCTGCCCTATACTGAAATACAAGTAGTCCCTGGGTTACATTTGATATGGGGACAGTAGGTTTCTAACTGTAGGCAACTGTATCCAACCAGGAGAGATGTTTGTCTCAACATATTATTGGGCAGCATGGTGTCAGTTACTGTATAAAATCCTCACTGTGAGCTAATCGCAAACAAAGCAAAAAAAAAGAAAAAAACTTTATGGAGCCTAGACATTCATTAACTTCTGGAGCAAGCTGTGCTTTGATATGCCTCAGCTGTGTTTGGCAAAAGATTTCTTCTGCAAGTGATGCAAACTGCCCCCTCCCCACATCCAGCGAGCAGGGAAGCCCCATTCTTACCTAGGAGTTGTCCGTATGACGGATGTCCTTAACATGGGGACTACCTGTACTGTGTCTTTTTTTTTTATCCAACAAGACAAGGTAAATGCAGAGTTTATTTTCAGCTAGGAAGAAATTTGAAATACAATGTAAATATCTGCCCTATGGTTTTTTCTCTAGATTTATATTAAAATAAATCAGAAGGAAGAATTAGGACCATCTTAGCTTGGATGAATGATTTCAATTGTATGCATCGAAAATATTGACCAACTGCTCCCAACTAATAGTTGAGCTCCCCAAGAATAAATCCCCAATCCTCATAAGTCCTTTATTTATCCACCGTTTGAAACTTGGTGTTACTATTCCTGGGAAAAATTCCAGGTTTTGCCATAACGTGGTAGAGAGAGATGGGATGATCAAATATAATTTAAAAATAATTATTAACCTTTTTTACTAATCGATAAACCAGAGAAAATTCATATAACTTACTGTAAAACTAGAAAAAATAAACCTCAATCGCCTGTTCAATTTCCTCAGCCACTGGTTGATGACCAATTAAATATATATATAGGTCATACATTTTTCTTCCCAAATCTTACAAAATTGGATTAAATTCTCATGATCTCAGATGTCATTTAACTTTTAATAATACAATTGCAGAGGAAAAGTGAAAAGAGAGATGGAACAATGACAATACGTCACTCTTCCAACCCAGCACGTTTCATCAGTAGACATCTTTGGGTATTTTTGGTAGTCCAAAGACATCAGGGGTCTGGGACAGAATTGAATCCAACCTTGTATGATCTGGGAAAAAATTACCTTTTTTTTATTTCTAGAGAGTGCAATTTATTAGGGGAGTAATGACCCCGAGTGTGCAGTGGTAGAGTCACTTTTTTGAAGGTTTTATCACCAGAGGGAATCACTTCTGGAGGTGTTAATATGCAACGCATATGTGAAGCTAACTTTTTTGCTATATTTGTTTTACAGCTGTTGTTCATATCCAATTGGGATACAGGATTAGTATTCCTATTTTTGCATCACTTATGGAACAAATGCTGTTTATTTGATTTTTTACTGTGTATTTTACATATATTACAGATATACATAACCTTGACCACAACCTGCCTCTCAAACTGCCTTACCCCACCAACTGCAGCCCTCTATAAAATCACACCTCCAGATAAAACTTCCACTCAGTTCAACCACACTCTTTCTCTGGCCCTGGATAAAGTTGCCCCCACCACCTTCCACTACCCCCCCTCCGCTAACCCCCAACCCTGGCACAACAATTACACCAAACAGCTACGAACAGCAATGTTCGTGCAGCTG
The DNA here is from genome assembly GCF_032062135.1 of Pyxicephalus adspersus. NCBI lineage: Eukaryota > Metazoa > Chordata > Amphibia > Anura > Pyxicephalidae > Pyxicephalus > Pyxicephalus adspersus. The sequence goes on along the minus strand of NC_092865.1, from coordinate 25,003,946 downwards.
AGCGTAAGTGGAGAAAATCTGACCTCGGCGTGGACTTCATGGATTACAAAGCCAATCTACAAAAGCTTTAACACTGAGCTCACTGTCACCAAGCAAAATTATTTCTCAACTGTCATTTCCTCTCAAGCTTCCAACCCATGCAACCTCCTCTCAACAACTGACTCCCTTCTAAACGCCACACCTGCTCCCCCCACAACATCCTTCTCTGCCCAAGACATTGCCACCTACTTTAAAATATATAAAATAGACAAATGCAGACATGATGTGTCTGCTTACCGGGCCACTCCAACCAAACCCACCCCTTCCACCTGTAAATCATCACTGGCCTCCCTCAGCCCTGTTACTGAGGACGAAGTCTCTTCTCTCCTGTCATCTTCTCCGTCTACTACCTGTCCGCTTGACCCGATTCCCTCTGATCTACTCTGTGCCCATTCCTCCACCCTGTCCCCTGACCTAACGGAACCATTAAACCTCTCTACTACTCTACTACTACTACCTTTCTACTGGTATATACCCCTCAGCTTTCAAACATGCCATAATTCTCCCTATCCCGAAGAAACCCCCACTGGACCCCTCCCTACCCTCTAACTACCGTCCTATCTCCCTTCTCCCTTATGTCTCCAAACTGCTTGAACGCCTTGTCTACAAAAGACTCACCCATTACCTGAGCACCAACTCTCTCCT
>NC_092865.1:24968758-25002425 GCF_032062135.1 Pyxicephalus adspersus | reverse complement strand
GACTCTCTCCTCTACAACCCAACTCTCTCCTCTACAATCTATTATGAATGCTGCAGCCAGACTCATTCATCCTTCCCACTGGTCCTCTTCCACTGCTTCTGTAGTTCTCTTCATTGGCTTCCATTTCACCTTAGAATCAAATTCAAGCTCCCATGCTTTGCCTTCAAATCCCTCCACAGTTCTTGTCCCACTTACCTTTCTGACCTCGTAAAAAAATACTCCCCTAGCCACTCTCTCCGCTTCTCTGAGGACCTACAACTGACTTCTTCACTCATAACCTTGTCACATGCATGGCTCCAAGACTATTCTAGAGCTGCCCCGTCTCCCTGGAATGCTCTTCCATATTTTTTTTCACCTTGTTTTTGTTTTTGTCTGGTATGGTTGTGTTCCCCTAGTTAACATAGTTGTAGGTAATTTTATTATTCTTAATCTTGGAAGGTGGATTCCTTCTGAGGAAGTTAGGTTCACATTAAAGAAAAATAGATTTAAATAGGAAAAAAATCACTGTGTTATTTAACATGTACTAATTGTATAAGTGATACTTTTTATGATTTTTATATCTAAAGTGTTTAAATAAATGCTGTAATTTTAAACTGTGGATTATGTGATATTATTATCTTTAGCTTCCAATAAAGTCCCCATAAAATATAAATAGTGTACAATTGGGTCACTTATTTTTATATAATATATGCAGATTTCAGGATTCTAACAATATCTCTGCTTTTTACCCTTACACATTGTTTGCCTTATTTACCAACATTCACTTAGTAAAGTGAACAAGCTGTATTCAGTTAGTAAATCATCCATGTCCTCTGCATGAAGCTGTATGAAAGTTACAGTGATTGCTATATTCTAATTATTCCACTAGATGGCAGGATGATATCACTATTACCAATTGATCACCAGATATCTAAATATTAGATAAATGATTCAATGATTCATGATTCTTAGCTAATTACTATACACTATAATTGTTATATGATTTGCAGTTGACAAAATGTATATTCTGTATTTTACAAATAATGTACATTTCTTTTGCAATTTATTATGTGGACATAGGGGTGATTAGGTAGTCAGTGTTTTTCTCTAATAGCAACTGATAAGGAGTATAAACTGCATAATTCACATTATGTGATTTCATTTACTTTACTTCATTTACTTCATTAAAAATAATGTCATTTTATTTTATTGTCATTATCATTAATATTATTACTAGTAGTGTTAATAGTATCAAGTTTTTGCTCTTTTCGCTGTATTCCAGATGTGGTCACCAGATTGAACAATTCCACCAACAGACTAATTAATGACCTCACAAGGTTATGTGTGTGTGTGATGCTTACATTAACCTGGCATGGTTGTGACTTTTTTATTTGAATGAAAAATACTGGCCTGTAATATGTTGGTAACTTTACATTACTAGTCTGTGACGGGGATGAAAATAGTTACATGACCAGCGATTTACTGGGCATGTGGTAACCCTACCATGGCAGACACTATGGCTGATTAAGTGAAAATTTACAGAGGTTTTATAGTGAAGATTTTCTACTTTTTAAGTCTCAGCCTCTGTATGTCTGTGTAGTGAGAAGGAGCAGAGTTATATTATGTTTTGCAGAACCATAACTGCATTCTTTGTGCTTTTCCATGTGCCTGGAGCTCAACTGTGTACCCTTTTTTTATAAACTTATAAGGCAGTAAAGGCAAATAAAATATGGCATATAAAAAGTATATATGTTTATTGACAGCTTAGTTTAGCGATGACTGGATGGTTGTACAAAACTCATTTATGTCCAATATAACTGCAGTATAGAAGAAATATCTGACTCCTGCCCACACCCTGAACTGCCAAGCCCATACAATATTATATGTGTTATCTATAGTTATCTATAGTTAGTCTACCTGACTATGAATTAAATCATTGTATAGGCACAGCATGTTTAGGTTTGAGCTGATATGCATATTGCATATATGTTTGGTTAGGCTAAAGCCAAACAATGCCAATGGATGTCCAGAATTCAGGTTTTTGTATACAGCTCCACCACAATCCCACACTGATCCTACTAAAAGGAATGCTACAGCCACCATTTCAGTGTGATCTCGTGTACTGTTAGGCAGGGCCCTGATGCTGGTGTAGATAGAATAATACACTGGTGATGTTAGGGTACCAATATTGTAATTTTCTTAGATGTGGAGACTGATGTTGGTTTTATCTCAGATGTAGTATCTGTGACACCTAGGTCTCACATAGCTTCCATCCAGAACTCTACCTAGTAACACTGGTAAACTTTATGTCACTTTGTTACACCACATAATCTATACAAAGGGCTGGTGCTCTTATTTTTGGTTACCAAAAAGTTTTTTTTCGTACATTGCAGTGCCATGCCATACAAATGAAGTGTCCCAAGTTATATTTTAACCTGCAACCCCACCAGTCACCAGTCTGGGAAACCCAGGCAGAACAATAAGTGGGCATTCCACTACAAAGGGATTTTAATTATTTTCATATTTGAAGAAATGCTTATCCAAAACAGGATGAGTACTGGGATTTACCGGGAGCTTCTGCCTCATAGTTCTGCCTCATTGGTGCCCTGATATGCAGTACACATGTCTGAGATGTCCAAAGGTTTTCAGATTACCTTTAAAGGGAACAAAGATTTAAAACTTCAATGTGGAGCCAAAGGGATTTTCATTCTCAAAGCCACATGCCTTCCAGGGCTCAATGACATGTTAAGTTATAAACCATTACTATAAAAATAATAATTGATGACACACTATTGAGTATTACACTCTCTTGTGTAACGATGCATAACTGACCATGGACTTATTTTATGATAGTATCTGTGTTGGTACACCTAGTCAGAAAAATATAATGGTATAATTGTTTTGTTTTATTTTCCCTATCTACAACATTTCTTTGTCAAAAACACTGAATGTATAGGGTTCCTAATCATAGTATCATACTTATTTAAATGAATAATTTAGCATTCTCACTGTTGCTTCCTTCTATATGTACTTTTATTATCATCAACAGGCAACAACATTAATGCTTATTCATCAATACCTGTTAATATTATTGTTTATTCCTTATCCAATATGTGACCCATTAAGATACATTATTACATGTATCAAGTAATGTCATGATGGATTGCTATGAAAACCAAATTTTCTATGCATAATTTATTTTGTATGTATAGTGACCTTTATTCATTTTGTATCCAATTATTTTTCTCCTATATACCATTGAATCCGTTTTTTATTAACTATATAAATTGTTTGTATCTTTGTAGTTATATTGTTGGTTTGTGTATAGATTATTTGTATACTATTATATTCTTTTTGTTTCTGCTGTTTTTTCATGAATTTATTTAATTATCTGCCATCTTTGCTTACCTCTCGCACTCATTTTACTTTACATGTATTTTTATTATCATTTTTTCCACCATCTACCTGTTCCACAAACTCTCTATCTCCATATTCTCTTATCCACTGTTACCTTCCCCCCTCTTCTTTTTCTTTTCCCCCTATCTTCCTTATTTACTAAAATCATCCATCATTCATTCATACCTCCAATCATGTTATATTTCTTTCTCTCCCACACATGCAATGTGGATGACTGTCCCAGACATTTCTGCTGCTCCTTTGCTCTCAGTATCCCAGTCATCTCCGGGTCACCTCATCACTTCACCTCCTGGGTCATTCTGTCTCTAACTCCATCTCTCTTTGTCTTCCTCTCTCTGTTTACATCAAAGGTTCCTAATGGAGGAGTGAAGACATGTAAGGGGGAATTTTATGTCCAAGGCAAATAAGCTGGCGTTGATGACCAGCCACCTGTAATTATGTCACAGAGGTTAAGAGAGACTACACATTAAAGGGTTGTGGTGGTTAAAAACAAAGAGAGGGAGGTGGTTTAACTGGAATTTAGCCTAAATACTTTTTTTATTTTTTTGGTTGGCAGCAAATGTTTGGTTTCCATGTTTTTTTGCTCCTCAAGATGTGTGGGATACCTGGTCTCCTGCTGGAAGCGGAAGTAGATGTGGAAGTAAGTAATTGAATCCTGTTGCTGGACCCTTCAAATTAACATCAATCTCTTCTTTTAGAGTGTTTGTGCATTTAACATATCTGCCTTTGCGTAGAGTCCATTGTCTCAGAATCATTGTAAGACTAAATGGACACGTTGTCTAATGTTAGGCAAGTCAGGAGACAAAATAAGAATGTCATCCAAGTATACAACAATGCAGAGTGTTAGAAAACAGTTGAATCATTACGGAGACAGAAGGGCATCACAAGATACTAAGATGTTATGACCATCTCTAGTTTTAAACACTGTCTTCCATTCGCTTCCCTCTTTGACCTAAATTAGGTGATATGCACCTCGGAGGTGTATTATGGTGAAGACCTGTGCACCACTGAGACTGAGAGTGCACAAAATCCAAATCAAGCATTAGTTTAAGGGTGTGCACACTTTTGCAACCAGCTTATCATACATTTTTTTATTTTTTCCTTCAGCAGATTTCGTATTTTGCAACTGAATAGTACAAGTTATTGGTCACATTAAAAGTGGGACATTTTTTCAAACATTTATTGTAGTCTCCTTTTTACATTACAAAAACCTGCATTTTTATAGGGGTGTGTACCCTTTTTATATTCACTGTACTTAGGCTGGAGGTATATTTTAGTGTTTTCTGTTCTGTTAAAAAACAAATGATGGTCCCGCTAAGTGACACTAAGTGAAACTGACATTCACTAACCACCTTTTCGTGAAGAAGTATTCACTGTCATTGAAAGTGTATAGACTTGAAAAGTTTTTTGCTTTGTAAATAGGTTCCTTTATTTAGGCTGGGTCTACACGGACTGTTTCCCCAGCGTGTCCCGCTGTGAACCCTGAGAAGGGCCAAGGCGCAGAGTCTTCTTTCCTTGAGGCACGTTTTTGAGCATTATAGATAACGCTCCTTGCAACATTTTGAAAATTGCAGGGTTAACGCTGGTAAACGTGTCGATTGATTTCAATGGGGGCTTGTTCCTGTGTTTATAAATGCTTAAAAACATAAAACACGGTAAAAAAAAAAAGCAGCAAAGCATGTAATAGACGTTTTCCAGTGGTTTAAAGGCAAACTTTATTATGCATGAATTTCAAACATGGGCTTTAAAAGCTTCAGGTTATACACTGGGGAAACAGTCCATGTAGACCAACCCTGATTTGTAAAACATGATGTATATAATTCCAATATATATTCCACTAAGCTAGTCTATACCAAGTTTTTAGTCTACACCAGGTATTTGTGGCCAGCAAGTTTTTAACATTTAAGGAACGTTTTACAGTTTTTAGGAACTTATTAACACTTCTACTGAAATCAGTGGGATCTTTTGCCAGCGTTTATACGCATTTAAGGCTGGGTCTACATGGACTGTTTCACCAGTGTTTAAAAGTTCATGTTTGAAATTGCAGGCGTTTTAAAGGTTTCCTTAAAACTGCTGGAAAATATCTATGGCGTGTTTTACTGCTTTTTTATCAAAATTATGTTTTCAGGCATTTATAAAAGTTGGAAAATGACCCCACTGAAATCAATAAATGTTTACCCACATTAGCCCCTCTTTTTATTTCTTAAAACGTTGCAAGGAACATTATCTAGAACAATCAAAAATGTGACTCAAGGAAACACCCTGGTGTAGATTAGACCATTTGAATGCATGTGAATTACAAACATGGGCTTTTAAAGCCTCAGGTTAAACACTGGGGAAAACGTCCATGTAGACTAAGCCTGAGGCTGGGTTTACACGGACAGTTTTAAAAATGCATGTAAACATTCCTACCACATGTTTATATGCACCTTTACAAGCGTATTAAAGCGTGTCTAATTTTAACCCCTTCAGGAAATGAGTACAGGGGTACATAAAACCCCTTACTTATTTCCTGAAAGGGTTGAAAATATATGTGAAAAAAATAGGACAATAAGACTTTATGGTAAAGTCTTTTATCTATTATTTATGTGTGTTTTGTGTTAACTGAATTTATCTTTTTTTACAGGTTATCCCACAATGAAAGGATGATTCCCACAGCTGCATTTATGACATGAGCAAAGCTGTGGGACTCCTGACAGTGTGGGATCCCCAAGCACTAGAGGGCAAATGAGGACAAGTCTCCCCATTACCTCAATGCTAAATGGCTGAGAAAAGGGAAACCCTGATGATGCTTGAGCTGTCTTTTCTCAGCCAATCAACAAACGCTCTACTAATTGCTCCTGCAGCCCTAGCGGAGCTGTGGCATGTGTTTTTATTATTGTTTTGTGTTATCAGGGGGACCATTTCTGTTTTTAAATATAATTCAATTAAATTTAAATTATATCATTCAAATCATCATTCAAATTCAACAGTAAATTTTACTAAAAGCTCCGGAAGATAGCTATTACACATAATGAACCGAATATATATTACATCATATTCTAAATATTTTTGGCACAAATACCACACCCACACACAAATAAGTTGAAAGAATTTTATTGATTAATGAACAAAAGTACAGTTAACAGTTAACATGTGGTACATGTCGAGGAAATGAAAGAAAAGAGCGGAAAAAAAATCAAAAGGTTATTTCAGGTTTTTAAGGTTCATAGTACACCTGAAAACTACAATTACAGTTGCTATATCAATAAACAAATACACGTAATGTATTCAGAATATTTTATCTGTATTTTTTGTCAGCACAAAAGAAAAAGATCTGTGACTGTAGTAACCCTTTTAATAAGGAATTAGTTTTGATTTTACAAGCAGAGGTCTTGTTATAGTATTAGTAGGCAACAGAGCATGAAACCACGATGTGATATAATCAAACAAGATGACCATTGTAAAAGTATGGGACTAGTCAAACTTTTAGATATAACAAGGAAGAATAACCATGTGCTGCATATATTAGTCTGTTCGCCACTAGTGAACATAAGTACATTTTTTTATGTGAAGCTACAATTCAACAGTTACAGTTGCTAAAATAGTATTGAAGGAATGTGATTTGGAGCAGTCACCATGACATCCTAAATGTTTGCCCAAAGATAGTAATTCAGTAGGTTGTGAATACATGGTGAGGATAACCGCCCTGGAGCCGGGTTAATTTAAAAATGATGTGTCTGACTTTATTATAAACTCTTTTTGCTTTGAGAGAAAATTTCATTAGGTGTATTAAAGACAATGCATACAAATTATAAACATACTACATGGATTCAGAAGTTGTTTCCGGCCTGTCTTCCTAAGAGTGGAAAAGGTAATGGATTAACCTAGAAAAAAATATATACAGTTATAATGGTTTATATTTACAGCTGTAGTCATAAAATCTATAACTGTATTTGTTTCATTTCAGTTTTGCAGAATATAAACTGTTAAAATGTATTTATATAGTTTAAATGATGTGATTACTGTAGTCATCAGTGAAGTACTAGCTCATTTACTAGTAAACATGTGTAAAGAATAACCTTTGTGACAATTGTCATCTCAGCCTATACCCTGCACATAGATTTTCCAGCACACTGAGCAACAATCTAAGCACCAGCAGGCTAAGAAAGGTTGGTCATGGGGAAATGTTAACTAATCTGTAAAAACCTTGTCATCACTATAATGCTACAATTCTGTCCTTTTAACATTGTCTCATCTGCTGCCAGGTCAGGCAGAGTTAACACAGAGTTAACTTTTAAGGTAGTGTTCAGGAGATAAGGTTCCACTATTTCTTTTTAGACCATTTGGAGATTTGTTTTAGACTTTTAAAAATATTTATTAAAGTGAAAATTGATAGAAAAGTAATGAAAAATAAATATTAATAAACAAACTATGGCAAAAGTATAAAATTAAAGGGAATAATAAGGTAAATTTAAAACCGTAAAAGTAGGTTTACCCCGCTCCAGGTTACATGTACAAAGTTAGTTTGTTCAGAGTCACTGGGCTCTCTGCAGCATGCAGCCTGTCATTCATTGTCCTTAGCAACACATAGGTTATGTGTGAACGTTCCTCTGGTTTGCATGGCTTTTTCCTGGCCAATACACAGAGGAGTTACTGATATGACCATCCTTTGAGAGCAAGTGGTAGGAGGGCTAAGAAAGTTCATGTAGCTTATTGTGCTCTGTGGACACACCAATAATGCTGCTAATTTGGCTAAATTCATAATTCCACACGTTATGGTTTTATGAACTAATAACCAGTAGATTATTAGCGTAAAACATGCAGTGCAAGAAGCCCAAACTAGGCAGGTAAGACTCATTTTTAGCCTCAGAATGATTGTTATCGTGATCTGGCTAAGATTTTACAATCTACTAATTTCCATGTAACTGTGTGGTAGAGATGTGAAGAAATCAATAATACATTTTTTTCTGGATAAAGCTAAGCGGTCAATCTGGGGCCACTTCACTACCTTTATCTGCCAGATCCTGAATTTTATGATATCTGGTTACAGAAGCTGATTTGGAAAGATGTACTGGTAGATTATCTGATAAGGAAGATTTTATGTTTCAGTGTCCATTCTGTCAGACACAGGTTCTGCAAGGATTCTGCCCTCTATTATACATTTAAAGGTGGATCTGTTTTTTGTACTCACCATTGTCAATCTTTCAAACTCAAAATAATAGACTGTAATGCAAATATTGAAGACTGTGTGATACAGTGGATATAGAAAATGTACACAACCTTGTTAAATTGCCAGGTCTTTGCAATTGAAAAACAAAAAAATCCGTTAGGGGGGAAAAATATAGGAAATCTGTATTTGTTAATAAATTTGTAAAAATGGGATTCCTGAGGAGAAAGCTATAAAAACATTACCACAGCATTGAATATACCATGGAACACAGTAAAAACAGCATTTCCTCTAAAAGAACACCATTCAGGCCTGGCTAAAATGTTGCAAACACATGCATTAAATCTGTCAACAGTATATGGGAAAAATGTGTTATGGTCTGAAAAGACCAAGGGTACAATAATATGGGTAAAAGTGCTGCTGCTCTCTCCTATGGAGGCCTGCACTTTACACATACCCCTAGACCTGGCAACAAAGTAGGGGGTGGTGTGGGTCTCCATCTCTCACCTAACTGTACATACAGAGTCCTTCCTACCCACCCTCTCTCATTTTCACCTCTTTTGAAGTCCACTCTGTCCGTCTCTTTAGCCACTTACCCCTCATTGTTGCTGTTGTCTACCGCCCCCCTGGCCTAGTATCACAATTTTTTGATTACTTTGCATCCTGGCTCCCTCACATTCTTCCCCATGACCTGCCCACCCTCATCCTTGGTGACTTTAATGTTGCAATCGATGATCCCAACCTTCCCTCCTCAGCCAAACTGGTCTCCATTACGTCCTCATTTGGACTCACTCAGAACATCAATGGCCCCCACACATAGCCAGACACACTTTAGACCTGGTATTTTCAAAACTCGGCAACCTCACCCTCCTTGACAACTCACCATTTCCCCTTTCTGATCACAACCTTATCACCTTAAACCTATCGAACTCTTGCCCTCCATTGCCTTTACCCAGACCTGGTCAATGGCAGAGAGATATTCGTAACCTTGACCACTTTTTCTCAAACTGCCTTGCGTACCTAACCTCCGCTCTCTCGAAAATCACCTCCCCAGATGAATCTGCCACCATGTTAAACCACTCTCTCTCCTTGGCTTTGAATAAAGTTGTCCCTGCCACCTTCCGCTACCCCCGCCCTGCCAACCCCCGACCCTGGCACAACACCCACACCAAACTGCTACAAAAGACTGTTCGTGCAGCTGAGCGTAAGTGGCCTCAGCACTGACTTCATGGACTACAAGGCCAAGCTACAATGCTTTAACACTAAGCTCACTGTCACCAAGCAAAATTATTTCTCCCCGGTCATTTCCTCTTTAGCTTCCAACCCACACAACCTCTTGTCAACAATTGACTCCCTCCCAAACCCCACACCTGCTCCCCCCACAACATCCTTCTCTGCTCAAGACATTGCCACCTACTTTAAAGATAAAATAGACAAAATCAGACATGATGTGTCTGATCTAGGCCGTCCCCATTCCTCCACCCTGTCCCTTGCCCTGAGAGAACTATTCAACCTCTCCCTTTCTACTGGTAAATACCCCTCAGCTTTCATACATGCCGTAATTCTCCCTATCCTGAAGGAATCCTCACTGGACCCCTCCTACCCTCTAAAAACTGTCCTATCTCCCTTCTACCATATGTCTCGAAACTTCTTGAAGGTCTCACAACATCTCCAAAATCCACCCCTACCTGTCCCCAGAGACCACCAAACACCTTGTACACGCTCTTATCATCTCTTGTCTGGACTACTGTAACCTCCTCCTCTCTGGTATTCCACTAACCCGACTCATCTATCCTTTCCTCCACTCCTCTTTTGCTGCATCTCTTTGCTGATCTCTACACTGGCTTACATTTCACCTTTGAATCAAAGTCAAGCTCCTGTGCTTTGCCTTCAAATCCCTCCACAGTTATTGTCCCACGTAAATTTCCGACCTGGTAAAAAAGTACTCCCCCAACCGCTCTCTCCTCTCCTCTATTGACCTACTACTGACTTCCTCACTCATAACCACATCACACGCATGGATACGAGACTTCTCCAGAGCTGCCCAAACTCTCTGGAATGGTCTTCCTTGTCTTATTCGGCTTGCTCCTACTTTCTGCTTATTAAAAGGAGCACTCAAAACCCATTTTTTCAAACTTGCCTACCCATCTTCTTCTGTCTTTTGAAGCCTTCACTACTTCCCACCATTACATATCTCCCATCCTATTGCATGTAAATTCCCCCTACTACTAGATTGTAAGCTCTTCGGAACAGGGTCCTCTCCTCCTTTATCACTGTCTGTATTAGTCTGTCATTTGCCAACATAATATGTTGGTGCTATATAAATCCTGTTTATTATTATTATTATTAATATTATTATTATTATTATTATTATTATTAAAAATATTAATAATAATATTAAAAAAGGTTGAACTTTTTGGCCACAGTTCTAAAAGGTACATTTGGCACAAAAACAAGACTTTACATCACCAAAAAAGATAGGTGAAAGACTCCTCCCTAGAAATCTGGATGATGAAAAGTAAAATGGGAGCTTCAATGAGTATTAGTTTATGGGTGTTCACATGTATACAACCAGCTAATTGTACGTTTTTTATTTTTTATATTTTTTCCTCTAACAGATTTGTTTGTTTTTCACAATAAAGGTAGGAAAAGTTTTTAAATATTTTTTAACAGGATGACATTTTTACAGGATGTGTACACTTTTTATATATATTTACTGTATCTGAAAAAAATAACACTGGTCAACAAACATTTTCTTGCCAAACAGATTAAAGTCATTTTAGGTTTTGTTTGTAGCACAGATTCCAAATATGGTTTTGGTTTTGCTAGACTGAAATTCTCTTCCCCTTTGAGTCACATGCAGTTCCCCGCGTATGCGTGGTCCGAGTTCAGTGAATTTAGTACTACGTGAGGTTGGAAAGGTTGGCGACTACTGGTTTGGACAGTCAATGCGGTTGCAGTGTGGTTGCTGCAACTGCCTAGGAAATGGATGTGGGCAGTAGTGAGGGGTTTATCACCACCTACTGCTGCTCATTGTAAAAAGCCCAAATGCTGGTTCTTGAGAAATCAGGAATCACCTGGGAACTGCTGTTCCTGACACTCATGTGAACAAACCCTAATAAAATATATTTTTATATATGTGTTGGCCAAATCAGCCCAATCTCACAATGCAAAATCTCAGACTATTGTCATTTGAAAGATTATGCAACACATATATGACATAGATTGTCATTTAAAAATACACAAAACTAAATTTACCAGGAAATACATTTTAAACTTACCACCATAGATAATTGACGGGGATTAGTCCCTATAAAAAAGATAAGATAAAAAACACTACTAGCTATTTAATAGGTACAATTGTGTTTTAAATATTAATGCTTTAACCATCATATTGAAGTTAAATAAATTGCTTTTTTTTTTTTTTTTTTATTTCAACGTACTTAGTACTTAGAAAACATTTTTTGATTCTTGACTATCCCACTAACTATACAGTTCACTCAGTTTAACCCCCCTAGCAGTGAACTCGAATGTGACTCGGGGTGAAAAACATACAAAAAGCGGTAACCCCGAGTCACACTCGGGGTAACTGTGGGGGTCCCCCTTACCTCAGCCCCTCACACCAGCGGCTATCAGATGATCCTGCTGTGATACCGGGGCGCCTCTCCATTGGGGGCGTGACCAGGCGGGAAATTTAAAAGCAGATTACAGATGTGGTGTATAATATCTAACTGCAGATGTGATCACCAATAGTAAATTCCAGGGGTGATGCCAGCGGCGATTTGCCGCTGACATCACCCACAGAATTTACTGCAGCTGCTCGCATCACCCGGAGATCAGCCTCCAGATGATGTGAGCAGCTTCATTGGTTTCAGTGGAGTGAGCCCGGTGGGGCATCCCCACCGCATCACCCGGCAAGATGTGACATCTACCGGGTAATGCGATAGAGTGATGGATTCTGAGGGCGGGAAATTTAAAAGCAGATTACTATGTAAAAACATATAAAAACACGCAATAAAAGTATAAATGCATATTTTAGTGCACCAAGCATCATTGCCCCATGCCCTGATTTACATTTTGACCACTATTAGCCCTGACCTTGATCTGACCTTTTGATGGCTTATAAATCGCATCCTGAATGTATAATTTCATTACTTTGTCTTTGACCTTGATTGTTCCTGACTGATTGCTGGAGAACACATGGCATCCAAAAGGCATCTCGCTGGCGCAAGCGCTGTTTTGGAGGAATTTGAGAGCAGCGATAGGGATTTGGAGTTCCTTGTGGAATAGACCAATAGTGATTCACCAGGAAATTCGTTATCAGACAGCGAAAGTAAACTGAGCGACGATTCTGAACCTGAGGTGATGATGAAATTATCAAAAAAATTGTTGCAGAGTCAGGTAAGAACAGGTAAGCCGCTCTTGTGTTTGTTAACTTTTTGAAAATTTTTGCTAAATTCTTTATTATGCAAACATGTAAGCTGCCTTGTGTTTGCTAAAGTTTAAATTTTTTTATGCCAACATGTATGCTCTGTGTTTGCTAACTTTTTTGAAATTTTTTGCTAATTTTTTTTTTTTTTATGCAAACGTATATGCTTCTCTGTGTGTGCTAACATATTACTTGCAACCTTCACACTATAAAAAAAACATATCCTAAAATACATTTTTATTTTGTTTTATGCAGGTACGTTGGACAACAACAAGGTGCTCCACACCTGAGGTTTGCAAGAAGCAGAAAGTGGGGACCAAGGATGACATTTGGCTGTTTATGGGCTTGGTGATCCTGCAGGGAGTTGTGGGCAAACCCGTGCAGAAGTGGTACTGGTCCAAGAATAAAATGATTGCCACTCCATTCTTTGGCACAGTCATGCCAGAATACCGCTTTTCCCTCATCTTGAAGTACCTGCATTTCGCAAACAATGAAGAATTTGATGAGGCTACCCATTCGGCACCAAAAATTTGGGAAGTGTCTCTTATGATTTTAAAAAAATTCCAGCAAACCTATGTGCCAGAAACAGATGTCAGCATTGACGCTGGGTGCAGTACATTGCGTCAAAGAGGGCACGATCTGGCGTGAAAAGGTATATGCTGTGCGAATCCTCATCTGGCTACATCTGTAATACAGTACTGTACACTGGTATAGGGACACAAATCAACCCCAGATACAGCCATTATGGATTGGCACACATCTTCAGTGCTATCCCTCATTGAGCCATTGCTAGATCAGGGCTATTGTGTCACAACTGACAATTTCTACACATCTCCTGACCTTTATGAGTTCCTTCTGCAACACAGAACAGATGCTTATGGAACGCTTAGGGCTAACAGGCACAACCTGCCATCACTGTTTGCAAAAGGGAAGCTGAAGACAGGAGAAATTGTTGCCTGGCAGAAAGGCAAGATGATGGCCCTGAGATGTCGTGACAAGAAAGATGTGTGCCTGATGAGTACTGCCTATGATGCCTCCACCGTTCTGGTACACACAAACCGTGGGAAAGAAGTGATGAAGCCACAGGTGGTGATTGACTACAACAACACCATGGGAGGTGTCGACAGAGCTGACCAAGCCATGACATTCTACCCAGCGATGAGGAAACAGCAAAGGAAGTACTACAAAAAGATTTTCAGGCATTTAGTTGAGCAGTGCCTATGGAATGCCTACATTCTGTGCAAAAAGAAATAGTCAGAGGCCTGTGAGTCATTCAGACTTCATTTTGCAAGTTTCCGAATCCATAGTCAAGAACCACCAAACACCATCAGTGGCTATGAATAGACCTGGACGTTGTGCTTCCACCGTTGTCAACCCAGAATGCCTGACCGGTCGTCACTTCCTTGAATACATCCCACCAACCCAGAAAAAGGCGGCACCTACAAGGATGTGCGTGGTTTGATGCTCAAAGACCGATCACAGAGGAAGGAAAAAACGCAAGGAAACCAGGTTCTACTGTCCTGACTGTGATGTTGGACTTTGTGCTGATTATCACCCTGCTTCAAAATCTACCGCACTGGGATGTCTACTAAAAATGTAAATTTTTTTTTCTAAAATCTGCATTTAATTTATATTATATTTTATCAATAATATAATAATATTATTTATCAATTATTCCATTATTTTTAATAATTATTTATAATTATGTATTATATTATAATTTATGATTATAATATATTAAATAAATATAATTATTATACAAGGGAGGTAATCCTAAGAATTACAGGCCCACAATATAAACAAAAATTTCTATGCAAAAAAAAAATAGGATCACTTTTTGCATCAAAAAACTGATAGAATTAGAACGCTGGGGGTTAATATAAGCTGCATACAAGAGAATGAGAAATTCATACATAAATCAATTTTACTGTACCTGAGTTTCTTCAAGTATTTTGTCTATCACAGGGTTAACTAGCTCACCAATTGTTTTCAGTATTTCCTCCTTAAAAAATAAAAATAAATACATTAGTGAAATCCTTAAATGACACCTAAACTGTTTTAGGGATTAATACAATGAATAATTATTGAATGTATTTTTTTTTTATATTCTCAATCTACAATCTAAATTTGCAATGTTTTCATTAAAGCTTTTACTTACTGCATTGATGTTGGCGTTGTTAGTGCAGTGTTTTTTTACACTTTTAGAGCTTGCTTTGATAGGGGGGAGAGCTTAATAAAATATGACTGATGACAGTAAAGATTTGTCCCTTCACTTTACTGAAAAGTACCAAAGGGAAAGTGAAAAGAGGTGTTTCTATAATTTAGAAAAACATTGGAAAATTGCAATTTTAAGGGTCTTGTAGACAAAGAGGGGAGCAATATGCATTTGTCGCTGATTACATTTCATCTTAAACTCATTAGAAAGCTCTTTCCATGACCACATTTCTGCATAGAAACACAAACAGTGGTATAGGCAGTAAGGTTTCTGGGAGAACATTTTTATCTGTATTAGAAAACGTTCCAGACTGCTGCCCTCCCTACTAGTGCAATCCAAATAGGTTGCTCTTGTCTTTTCTTTCTCTTTTATATATATATATATTTTTTTTTTTTTTTTGCTACTCCACCATGGTGGATTAATAAACTAACAATCAGTAACAACTGCTGTGTATTTCTCTGGAGAAGAGCACAGTGGGCGCTGTTTGCTCATCCTTCTCCCTCCCCTCTCCTTTGAACAAATTTAAACAGATTGTTTATCTGTCACTGGATATCAGAACTCTATCGAACAAGTACAAGGCTTTACTGTGATTTCTGTAGCTATTTGGTCAGTTCTTGTCTGTATGATACTAAGGTTAATGAGTTGCAGGTGAGCGCAAGACAGCTTAGGGTGCTAGGAAGTATAAATCCGGTCCTGACTCTTTGGATTGATATAAAAACCATCATTTAAGCAAACCTTGTATGTTTAGATATACGGATTGAAGTGTTCAGTCTTTGATTGTCAAGTATTACACTACAGGGTACACCAATGACAGGGGATTTTGTGGCAGACAGAGGATGGGCACTCCCAGAAGTTCTTAGCAGGCACAGATTATCTTAAAGTGGAACTAAACCAGCAGTACTCACTTGTCCTAATCCTTTGCAGGGCACCTCCATCCTCTTTCTTCTCTTCCTAGTGACAATCTTCCTCCATCTTATTTACACAGGACAACATAACTCCCACATATCTGTTTATGCATTCCCAGAATGCGCAAAGGAAGCCTAGATTGCATGCGCACATCAGGAAATCTAAACAGCTTATGTAATGAATTAAGTAAAATTTCTTACCACTGTCTTTTTATCCAATCCCAGCATCTCAGAGGTGCATCCAACCGTTTTCTAATTTAAAATAGGCAAAAAAGGTTTGGTGAATAATTCTTAATATGTGTTTTTGAATAAAATTTACAGTCACATGAAAAGGTTAGTAAACTTTAGCATATGTACATGAACAAACTTTAAAACTTAATTTACTTTCACCTTGGGTCTATGAAAAAAGAAACAGATGTTCTGGTTCTGGATTGAAAATATTTGCCAAATAATAGTAAATGATTTTAAAAAACATATTCCAGGTTTTTTTGATCACCCAGTTTTACCAGAGAGTCTTGGAGAGCTTTGATAGGTCAGGATGTATATAAAAATATATACTCTTCTTATCTTCATATCAAACCGCTCATATGTGTGAAAGATAAGCATCAAGCGCACTCACTTCACAGTGACAGGCACAGCCAGTTGGTAGCTCATTCACTGACAATCTTTCCAAAGCATCAGCAAAAATATTTGCTGAAAACAGAAATACTTTTTCCACACAGCAGTGTTAATGCTGTTCACTGTAAAACTCTCCTGGCTATTTAACATCAATATTGACTTTTCTCTGTCTACACTATTTATCTCCCCACCACCTACTGGACCCATTAAATACAATATCCTTGTAGGATGAAGGGACACATAGCAGCAAAATGGCAGTTTATCCATAGTAGTTTTGTGATGAACACCTTCTCAGTCCGCACCCCTGCGCATAGACTTTCCAGCACACTTAGCAACAGTCCACGCACCAGCAGGCTGAGAAGGGCTGTCACGGGGCAAGGTTAACCACTCTGTTACCCCTTTATCACACAGCCCATAACAGGTAAACTGCCACCATGTGCTTAGATGCACTGTTAACCATGGCAACCACAGGGATGTTCCTGCTTCATTCAGTAATCACAATATTTATAGTATTGTCTTCAGGTTGGCATGTTACACTATTTTTACTTGGAGCATTCAGAGCAACAGCAAAAACTATAGGGAAAAGTGTGAAATAATACTAAGGGAGAGTAGGTTTTCCTGGTCCAGGTTGCTGTGTAAAGTCCAACTTATTAGTCAGAGTCGCTGGGCTCCCCGCAGTGCTAAATGTGTCAGTGCCGTTGTCCTTAGCAACAAGATGGTATCAGTGAGAGCTCCCTCTGCTTGACTTACATGGCTATTTCTATGCCAAGCACTGAGGTGGGACTAATAAAATAATCCAATGATAGCAGGATGGGGGCTGTCTGAAGGGCTCCACATAGACTAGGATGCTTGTACACACTCCCAGGAGGCCCTTGTTTTACCCATTACTAATAATTCTGTAAGTACTAGTTTTATGAAATGCCAACCCCCCGAGTATTAACCACCACAAAATAAGGAGTTCACAGAGACCAAACTAGGCATGACTGGGACTTATGGTTTACCAGAACAGGCTAAATATGGTTTGCAGGCTTTCCTGAGGCCTAGCAGACTAGTTCTTGGTCAAATCTTGGTCAAAATGCTCACCATAAAGATCCAACTACAAATCAGTCAACTACTACTTTATACAGAAAGTTTAATCCAAGACCCTCTGAATCCTATGAGTCTTGCAGACACCAGAACAAGGCAGCCAAAGCAGGTGTCTGGAAGGACCCTGGTTCCCAGATAAAGAAGTACCTGATAATGAAAAATGTATGACTCTACATACATTGAAGAGACAATTTCTAGACAAAGGCATTTTCAAAGAAGACAATTTTATATTTAAAATTGTATTTATAGTATCACAGTTTTGGAATGGAAAAAATCATTTGAAAAATTATTAATAATATTATCTTTCAAACCATTTAGTAATTATTTTTAAAAGGGACCTTTGAGGCATAAAAAAAAACTACAGGATGCAAAAAATGTATTAGGGCCTAGAAACTAATCAGATTCCCACTTATTTCCATCAGTTAAGAGATGGTTTGTTGCCATACTTTAAAACACTTTGCATAAATCATTGCAGGAAACCCAACACATGTCTGCTTCTTTATGACACTCAAAACTTCTAAAATATTCTAATATAGAACTTTAGTGCATTATAAACGGTTCTTACCAGGATATGTTCTATAGTAACTGCAGCTTCTTTTGTCTTATTTTGTTCATTCTAATAAACAAACAAACCTTTATTTAGATTATTATTTTATCTAGCTTAATGCTAATAGAAATTTAAATACTGAAAATAAGCATTATTTCTTGTGTTTGCTAGATTGGTATCAATATATAAATTAATTTCAAAGTGAACATGTCCTGACCACAGTGTGTCTAATGTAACAACACTGAGCTGAATTACCGAAATCTAAATGTGCCAAGGTGTTATTCTTTATATTTATCCTTTTCTCTGTGTGGAGCCTCTTTGGATCCTGGGTCCAGGCTGTACATCACACCTTGACATCAGTCTAAATGAAAATGATATACTTGACCTCCCAGCACATTAATATTTATACACAAAAATTATTCAGAGTTGTATGATTCCTTCATATTTAATTTTGTTTGGGTGGAAGTGATTTTGTTGCAGGTCTTGTCACTTGCTGTAGTCATGATAATGAAATATTACTCTTTACATTTGCTATTGATTTATCTTGCATGATAAAAATGTATTAAGTGGTGGTGGGAGGCACATAAACCACCAATATGGGTTACAACTGAAAAAGAATCAGTCCACAGGTTTTGATGAAGTGCAATAATATGTAACAAAAACAATATATATACAAAATGCATTTCAGATAGTAAAGAATATTACCTGACATTTAAGTTTTTTCAGATCATCTAATATATCTGGAGTAACAGTCTGAAATAAAATACAACAGGTCACAAAGAAATTCATAATGTACATTATGAGTCGACCATTCATTTTAAATAAGCACAAATATCAAAAGATGTTGTCTCATGACTATATATAGAAATATATTGAATAAAATGGTCAAAAATAAAGAATCGTTTGTTTCAGGTGAATGTTTGTTTGCTTTATTTACCAAGTCATGCTTTAGGTAAACAGCAGCTATTTTACATCTTTTTCACCTAGCAGATCTCTTTCCAAAGCGGAAGTAAAGCCATACAGCTTGTTACTAACCCGCCAATATTCTGCAGATATTAATGTCATCCATTGCTTTGTCTCTCTGTAAACTTGTTCAAAATGTTGAGTGGCAGTGGTGTGCAATGCAAAAGAGCCCTTATTGTCTCAGTGTGCTGCTTCACCATCTGTAGAAAATCACGGGTATCCTCAGAAATGCATGTAACAGTAGCCCAATTTAAATCTATAGAAGCAGTTAAGTGGCAGATCCCCCTAAAATGCTACATAAAAATTCTGGAAGAAATAATGCATCACAATGCCACTGCAGGCAAATGCCAATACAAATAGGTATTTAATCACTATATTGTTAACCAGAGCTTGGGTGGGGGGGAGCGGTCTCTGTCAGTTTACAAATTTTATTATGTATACATACTTTCATGGCATCGTCGAGGCAATCAGTTGTCAAAAGTGTTACCATCTATTAAAGGAAAGTATTTAGAATTTAATATATATGCATGTGTAGTTACAGTAATACATTATTAATTCATTATATAAAACATGTGTAGGTAAAATGATAAGCCATGTTATGGTAAAACTTAATTCAATAATGTAAGGTACCAATGTGTACAAATCGGAGGAGTCCACAATATTAACTGAGTGTTTCACACTGAAAGATGGTATTAACCAAAATAAAATGTTTCAGTTGATGAACAGTTTTGACCTTACCGCTGAAGAAAGACGATTTACAACTGCATCACGAAGTCCCAAAGTTTTCTTAAAAAAAATATATATATTTTTTTACAAAATAATGATTACAGTTAAACAAACTCTAAATTACACACTTCACATTTTCTCATTGAATTTAATTAGAAAATGTATAAACTTTAATTCATGCTTTATGTTTTATAATTATATCCAGTGTGAAAATGTGTGCATTTTGGTTAACATTATGATGAATATGGGGTAAAAATATTTATACATTGGCCCCTATATGTCAGCTACAAAAACCTCTTAGTCAATACCCTCAGCCCTATTCCCAGCACTAACAAATTTATCTGCATAGTGGAAGTCAATGAGAGTTTGAATTCTTACCAGAACAGAAGCAAATTGAATATTCTCTCATTTTAGTAAACACAGTGAAGCTGTGTTTTTTTCTTAATTTAAAATGCCCAATCATTTGCAAAAATAAAAAACAGGACTTTTACTGCATGTGGTTTAGTAAATCAACCGCCATCACCACGCTGCTTTTTCGGTGTCCCAACGTACAGCACTGCTGCACAGAACAATGTTCACACTTCATTCTACAAGGTGAAACACTCTTATATTCTTTTAGGATGTAAGAAATTGATACAGAAAGACGGAAAGCTAACAGTCTAAAGGGTAACTCCACCTTTGTTAGAAAATAACATACAACATATACAAATGATTTTGTAATTTAAATTAAACATGACTTTTCAATTTTAATCTGCAACCACTGTAATCTGCTTAAAAATGAAAGCAACGTTACATTATTCCAGAAATGCAATTTGTGTGATTGTCTTTTTTTTTTCCCTAGAATTCTTCACTAAGTTACCTTTTAGGCAATCTATGTGTCTGGGAAGAAAAATCTGACAGAGGAGGATTATCAGACAGAACACCCTGCAACAGGAATTTCAGTTTCAGTGAGATGCTCCCTACAAATTTGATCACAATATGTCGGGTGCAGTGTGCTACTTTGCACATTGCACATTGCCTGGTACACAAGAATTTCAAATATGGCATGGAAAGCTATATCTGATGTTCTCCCTAGAGGTGAATCAGTGCAGGGTGTCACACTTGCTGCCACAAAGGAGCTTTGCAGTGCCCTGCTATGCAGTATTACACATTGCAAAGTACAGTGTTTTAGTTTCAACAAGCCCTAATGGTTAATTACAGTAAAAGTTTACAGCCATTTTTCTGTACACTGACCACCCAGAGGGGATTCATTTTTTCTTTTTTTTTCCACAGCAAAAGTGGAATTACATTTTAAGGTCAAAGGGAACAAAATAGGAAGGTAGATGACATTAATCACACTAAAAATCAATGACATAGAAACAGATTTAAAACATTTTCCCTGTTTCAATATGAACAAGAGACTGGAACACTATATCATTTTTTACACAAAAACTTTCCATAGCTACATATCTGATGCAAGTGCACATTTGGCTTCCCTTTTTGAAACAGAACTAAAGCTGGTAAACAATTAAACTTACCAGAACCACTCTAATGAATTTACCCACATCTGCTTTGCCATCTCTAAGGTACTCCAAAAGTTCTTCCTATGGACACAATAAAACAGGATGGTGTTTGTGTTCAGCATCTTTAAGCACCAGAAAATATGACTGTTTCTCATAAAAGCCCATACAATTATACATCAAAGAATAACTACATAGATGCCACATCACCAATGAGAACGCCTAAAATAATAATCACAGAGAAACATAAATGGAACTTTTAAAGCACCAAGATATCCCAAAATATTTATAAAATCATAATATCTATTCAGTGAAAAAATGGTGTGTTAGGAAATGCTTATCTGGCTGATCCCTCGCTGTGCCATCATAGCAGATCACATCCTGTTTGTTATCCCTGAACATGTCACTGGCAGCAGCATGGGGATAGAATAAAAATCATAAAATAATAATAACAGAATTACTGCTCAGCAACTTGCATTATCAACAGTTTTCTGAGATGTACCTTTTCAGCATCCCCAGCACATATTCTCAGGCAGATTAGTCTGTGGCTTCATTCTGACATGCCATTGACTGCTAGGACTTTATAGTCTTTCTGCTCACAGTCACCAGTGACCTGTTGCAGTTTTTAGCTAGTCTAATCTGCTGTTTGTGTGATCTACTTTTTGATTGCCTGTTGCTGTTTTTGCCTTTTTTCTGGACCTGAGATTGCTTCTTGCGCCGACATTTGTTTGTGACCCAACTCTGTTTGTCCTAATCGCTGAATACCTTGCTTGGCATACTGATGTTTTGGCATCTTTCCCAGAAGTCCTGAGGCAAACATGCTGGAGTGGCACAATAAGCCTCCCGAAGCTGAGTGGGGGCTTAATATAGGTGAATAATGCAGAGTTAGATTGGGGAACTGAAACCTGATGACTTTGGGTTCTTGATCAGGCCCTTACAGTGCTCCATCCCAGCTATTGTATACCTACCTACAGGTGAAGCTCCATGCTGCTGTCCCCCCTGCCTATTGTGCCCCTCCAGCTCGGCTGTCCTAGAAGCTGTTCATTTTGGATCTAACAACCATTTTTTATTGTATAAATATTCTCGGCTCTTCCTCAAGAAGCTGTTCTTTCTGTAAAGTGTGTTGAAATTTGTAGAGATATATTTGTTACAATAGTTCAGTGCAAAATCAATAGGAGTATTTATGTAATGACATCTATGGTCATGTAACATTTACTTGTTGGTCCATTATACTCCATTGGGAGATGTAATCTTATTGTTAATATATTGTCAAACTAATTGTGTGTTTTTTAACTGAATAAATATTGTGGTGATTTTATTAATGTTTTTATGTGGTCTAGATGCCCTAACTGCCTCATTTATTATTCTTCAGTTTGTAGTAATACATTTATAGATGGAAAATGATGGTAAAACAAACAGAAAAAAAATGATTTGACGATTAAATTGAACATTGTTTTAAATTATCTTTCTTCACTACTTTAATGGAATAATCCAGATGAACTTTTGTGAAAATTAATGCGGTTCATGAGCTGAAAAACAATTTTTATATTACATAGTATTAAAAAAAATAGGTACATTTAGAAAGACTTACAACTGTATGATAGGTACCAAGAATTTGATTAACTCTGCAGCCCAGACATGCCTAGAAAAATATTAGAAAATTAATTACTGGACATATTATTATTAATGTTGTTGTTGTTGTTAAAAGAACATGAATACAAATGATGTACTAGATCAGTGGTCGACAAACTTTTTGTACCTGGCCAGTTTGTGGCTTGGGAAGTATTTGATTACCTAGCCCAGGGGTCGGCAAACTACGGCCTTTAGGCCAGATTTGACCTAGCTGGTAGTTTGTTCCTGCCTAACGCCCCCTGGCCAATCTGGCCTACCCCTGAAATAGCCTAGTGGCCAAAGAAGTTTGCTGACCTCTGACCTAGCCTACGATCTGTGACATTATATATCACATTTGTAGTTTGAATACAGTTGATATTTGAGGTATACATTGCACTTTTGCAATAACTTTAGACATTAAAGCTGCATGAACTAAAGTTGAAACTAAAATAGTGGGGAACTTGCCTTTTTTCTATTCCGGGAATACAAATAGGTCACCTTTCAGCCTTAGAAAAGACAATGAAGGAGCAGAATAAAACTGAGGAGATCATTCCTCTGTTCTCTCCTTCTGTCATATGCCCCTTATAAGCACTCATGTTCCTGCAGCAAATCTAGTTGGAGCTTACTGCTGCATTGCCTTATCCTGGTGATTTCAGAAGGCTAATGCTAAGTCAAATTCAGGTATTCCCCCTAAATACATTGAAACATACATTGACAAATGTTTTTTAACTATTTAACTAATTAGAAAATTGGATTCAATTGGTGCTTTTTGATGCCTGACATGAGTTCAGGGGCAAACTCATTTTTTTCCTGTCATACAGACAAGGAAAAGGAGTAAGCCTTGTGTAAGTTTAATATATATTTTTTTTTTGGTTACTAGAAATTAATAAATGATTGTGATTGATGGTAGATTAATATTCACCGCATTGCATAAAAATTGCCTAATGAAGAGCTAGCATGTTACTACCAGGTGTGCCAGCTAATGTATGCATAAATGGCTTGATTTATCAAAACTCACCAGAACTGTAAAAGATAGAATATCATGGGGGAACCATGGAGGTGATCCAGTCTTGGACTAGTTCCATTCTTAGTTTGCTGGATCACCCAGGTTCTCCCATGATAGTCTATATTTTGCATTCCTGGAGAGCTTTAATAAATCAGGCCCAACTGTAAATTGAGTATACATACCAGGGATTTGCTAAATTCCTTTGCTGCAGCATCATAATCTTCTTTGTTTTTATATTTCTAAAAAAATAACAAAATAAACTCATACATACTAAAAGAAAAAAATCAAATAAATGTAAAAGGTTTGATATTTTTTGGATTATTACAGAAAATTACAGTTTTTAACAACGTATATTATCATACAAAAGGTCTCATTAAAGCAAATGTCTTAAATCCATCTTGGGAAAACAGTAACACTCGGAATAATGCCAGAGATAGGTATCTGGTTTCTGCGCACCTGTTTTATGGGGACAATAGTCATGACAATTGAAAGTTTAAAGAGAACATGTTCAAGACCCCAAAAAGCTTTTATAAAGATAAAATATCCAATCAGGATTTTTGACAATGGTTAAAAAACGTGAGCAGTGATTATCAAATGCAAACATTAAAGACTGTGGTGTTCCTTGAATTCAAGTCAGTGCGGATTAATCTTTACCCATTCTGAGCTTTTGTACTCCCTCTAACAGTGCACTGCCCAGTATAACTATTAGCTTCTAGGAATCTACTTAGTGTTTCAACTGGCCAGTGATTGTCAGAGGCTGCCCCCTGTGTACATTAAATGAGTTAACTGAAGTTAGCTCAAACAAAGAGTTAGTTTGATTCTATTAGAACCAGACCAAATGTTGGATCTTCATGCCAATATCAGATTTGTCTCAAATCTGCATAGCGATGCGAAAATGGACTGTTGGCTTGCACCCTCCCCCAACCCTTTATGAACATCATGGCTTTATGGCATGAAATCATGACATCATTTGTAAATGTTATTAAAAGTTAGCCCATGCATACATTTGCTTGTTATTAGAATATAATATAATAGTTAGAATTTTATGTAGTGTAGTTATGTATCAATATATATTTTTTTTAATAATTAAAAATGTTTGTAACACATTTTTAATTATTGAACATTAAAAGTAAATCTAAAGTATTTTTGTTATTCATAGTAGTAAGCAATAAAAACCTCAGTCATATGTTTTCATTGTGATCTTTGCGCCTACTGTGTAGATTTACCGTTTGTCCTGCAGACCATTGTCATAGGACAAAAATACAAAATTGTACAGTTATCATCAGAACAAGAGTTCCAGTGATGGGGGGGAGGGGGGTTCTTGATTTATAACAATTTTCTTCTATTTTTATCTCCATGACAAGAAGTGAGGGGAAATATTCCCACTGTGGCACAGGCACAAAAACATAATAATCTATAGAGAATTATAAACAGAGAACTAGGAACATTTTTATATGATTTTTAAACATTTAGAACATTTTAATACCGGTATTATTATTATTATTATTATTATTATTAATAATAATAATAATAATAAACAAGATTTAAATAGCACCAACATATTACTCAGCACTGTACATTAAATAGGGGTTGCAAATGACGGACTAATACAGACAGTGACACAGGAGGAGAAGAGGACCCTGCCCCGAGGAGCTTACAATCTAGGCGGTGGGGAGGAGGTAGTTTTTATTCCTATTTACAAACACCTTTAATTAATTTGGAATAATTTCAATTTACTCTCTTTTAGTTAAGAAGGATTATCCTAAATGAGTTGAGGATGTTGGAAATACATATTTCTAGTTATTTTTAAGTTACCAGGGATAACATATTCCTCAAAATACATTGTGCAGCAGCTGCATTTAATATTCATTGCTCTCCACTATTTTAAAGAAAATGAAGAAAATAATCTCTCCCCTTTTTAAGTATTCCCCGTAGAATCACCCTCTTGCAGCAAATCTAGTTGGAGCTTACTGCTTCACTACCTTGTCCTAGGAAAGTCCTTCCATTATTTTTTTAACTAGGTTAAAGTCACAATAAATGTTACCTGATAACCTTTGTATGCCCAGAAGTATTTGACATAAGCTTTTATAATTTCAGGAGTTTCCTGCAAATGAACAACATATTCTAGTTAAATATATAAAACACAAATAATAAAGAAATAGAATACAATAATACAGGCAACAACAGTTTATTTGACAAGATGAGACAAATGATAAGGGGAAGGAATTTATACTTAGCAAAGTCAATATTCTCTTAGCTTAGTAAGTTGTGCAAATATTTGGGTTCAGAACATAAGCACTGTAGCAATATGTTATATGCTGTGTATGGTCTCTAGGGGACTCACCACTGAGATACTGGTACAACTTTATTATTGCATCTCGTTGGTGGGAGTTGAGGAAGTAGTTTTATTACATATGAATAGATTTATGTAATGGCAGCGGGAATAAACACCAAATAAAAATGTCTGCTACTATTATTATTATTATTATTATTATTAAACAGGATTTATATAGGGCCAACATATTACGCAGCGCTGTACATTAAATAGGACTATTGTGTGTGAGGCTCTGGAGCAGGACAAACTAACAGAACATGGTGGCAGCGGTGCACAGGACCTCTGAATTTGCAAGTCTGCTGTCTATAAATACGGATTGGGTGACACTAGAACTGTATAGAGAATCAGCGAGTGTAAGTACAGAGTCCCTATCATACTGCAATATGGAGAGTGGCCTGAAACCCCCACAGAGAATGGATGTCACTTCTTCCAATCTCTCAGACATGGAGACACTGGAAGGAAGAGTTTACTCTGTATGCGGATCTGGCAGTGCACCCAGAGATGAGCAACGTAAAGCTGTTTTATTACTTAGTTGGGAAACAAAGCAGAGAAATAGCCCAGACCTTGCTGACAGACAGCACAGACAGCCTGCCACTGAAAGACATACTGTTGGCATTTGAAAAACACTGTGACCCCAAAAAGAATGAGACAGTGGAGAGATACAAATCCTTCTCAAGGAATCAGGAGTCTGGGGAAAGTGTGGACATATATGTGACAGAGCTGAGGAGACTGGCTGCAACCTGTGGATTTGGGGACATTAGGGACTCCCTCATCAGAGACAGGATAGTGTGTGGCATCAGAGACTTGCACCTCAGAGGAAGATTACTGAGGGAGGAAGAGCTGACTTTGGAGAAATGCAAGGCTGCTGAGCTGACTAAAGACAGCCTGAGGATGATGGAGGGCACCAGTGATGCCTCAGTACATGCAATATCTGTGAAAGGGAGAGCAAGGCCCAGGCTCCCTGTGAGCCCAGTCCAGTGTAAATACTGTGGAAAAAGACATGAGAGAGACAAAAAGAAATGTCCAGCATATGGGGAGACCTGCGGGGTTTGTGGCAAGATGAAGCACAAGCTGTGTGCAGATTGAAAACCTGCAAACAGTACAAACAAGTCCAACCCAGGACACAGACAGTGACAGCACAGAGGACATCACATGGCTGCAGCTGCAGCCTGCAACAGAGAAGGTCAATGTAATCAAACATCCAGAAGCCAATCATGCAAAACAGCACCTTGCCATATTTATAGTGGATGAACAAGATAGGCAAGCTTTCTATTACAATAAATCTGCTAAAGATCTGCCTGTTCTCCAGAGAAATGAAAATGTACGGATTCAGCCAATGGGCAAATATGACAAACATTGGCAAAAGGTGAAGGTCGTGCAGAAAATTGCACCACGGTCCTATGCAATTTTAACAGAGGAAGGAAGAATATTGAGGATAAATAGGAGACATCTGAGAAAAACACAAGAAAGAAAGGTTACAGGGCCCGAGGAACAATATATAGGCACTCAGACTATAAAGAAATCAGACTATGAATACCGGCAACAAAGAAACGGAGACTCCTGAGGAGCTAGGGGAGGTCTCTGGTCAGAGACAGCCAGTCCCAGAAAATAGACTGCCAGAATCAGAAGAACACCAAGATTTGTGTGAAGAAACCTCATATGTTACTCGAGCGGGCAGAACAATCAGAAAGCCAGCCAACCTCAAGGATTATATCTAACTTATAGTTATGTTCTACTGTAGGGAAAGGATGTAGCAATATGTTATATGCTGTGCATGGTCTCTAGGGGTCTTACTACTGAGATACTGGTACAAATGTATTATTGCATCTCGTTGTTGGGGGTTGAGGAAGTAGTTTTATTACATATGAATAGATTTATGTAATGGCAGCGGGAATAAACACCAAATAAAAATGTCTGCTACTAACTACTGTGTGTGAGCCTCTGGAGCAGGACCAACTAACAGAACAAGCACAGCTTTTCTTAAACCATGCTAGCAAGACCTAAACCATGCTAACCACATGTAAAAAAATGTCAGTATGACATTAATTCCAAAGTTAAAATATAAAATGTATGCATAACATATACAAGATTATGTCTCTAAGTGACAAAAATGAAGTAGAAAATGTAATACTCTGTAAAAATAGGGAGCAAGATGTATGTAACCAAGAACATTTCTAAAACATAGGATGGCAGAGCCTTATAATTCGTTCTATGTTTCAATGTTAAATAAAACTAGAGATCACATAAGGGCAATAGGGAAATATTTAGTGGTTTGGTAGTTGTACTGGATTTTAAACAAACATTGCTCAGATGCCTAAAGAACTACAATAGAAATGGTCTCTGTCCCACATTGATGACAAGTTAGGCAAATAAAAAAAAAATATATTAGTTCATTTTAATGTTAATTACTACTTTACCTTCACAGTATTTAGCAGACAATGATTGTCCCCAGTATAGGGATTAGAAGGACAGCATGAATTGCCACTAGCTATAAAACAAAAATGACATAACATAGAGTTTAATACTTCATGAAAACTCACAAATATTATTCTAGCAATATCATATAGTTCTTGATGATTGTACTTACCATGTTACAATACGTTACAATAGGTACAACATGTTTAATGTTTAATAGTACTTACCATAATAAAAGCTGAGACCCAACAGTACACAATGTACAAAAACCTTCATCGTGCTGATTGTTGAGTTTCACTCAGAGGATGATTCTTTGTACATCTCAGTTGTTCTTTTATACACTTTAGTCTGTGACATCATTAAACACATGTCACACATATTGGCACCTGTCCTAGACATCAAGAAAGTTTCAGTTGATAAAACAACCAATCAGATTGTTGTAGATGGTAGGGAAAACAAGCTGTGCTTGATAGAAACAATTGTAAACTTTAAAGATATCATGGCAAAATTTTTACAGTTCTTTTTCTACTACCTTAACCTTAGATATTTTGTTTTTTAATTGAGTTTTTATTTCTAGTTTTCTACTACTATTTCTAATTTCATTTCTTATTCTATGCTATATTTGTTATTATGTCAATATCTAAATAATTCTAAGCATTTTCCTTTTTGATTCATCCTAACTTCATTTCCATATGTTGGGGGGGAAATACATCTGTGTTATAACATTAGGAACCACAACCAGAGGTTATCAAGAAACTGGGCCAGACTTCTATGAATATTATACAGTGGATATAAAAAAGCACATACCCCTGTTAAAATGGAAGGTTTTTGTGATGAGAAAAAAAAGTGAGACCACAAAAACGAATTTGACAACGTTTCCCACCTTTAATGTGACCTATAACCTGTACAATTTAAATAAAAAACAAATGTGTTAGGGGGGAAAGTAGAAAAATAAAATAATGATACGCTGGTTGCATAAGTGCATTTCCTTAAACTAATCTTTTGTTGAATCACCTTTTAATTTAATTACATTATTCAATCTTCTTGGTGTAAGGATCTTACCTGTCCAGCGAGCCCGCGGCATCCCTGGGGATCACAGCCGCAGAGGGAGACACCTGGCTGAGGCTGCTGCCCTGCTTGCAGTGTGTCTCTCCCTGCAGGCTAGCCGAACTACTGTTGGGCCAGGAGCCATCCCCGGCATCCCTATGGATGTGATTACAGAAAGTCCTGTTCTCAGCACTCTTGTGGATGTGCAAAGTAGGACACATCCCAGGGGTGCTGTGGGAAGAGGTGCGCGCACTGCCTCTTGTATCCCCCGAGGAGGTGCAGAACAGGGAATATACTCATACAGAATGTGGTGGTGCAGAATAGGAAATTCACAGCATAGTATATGTAACAGGAAAGTGCAGAATAGGGAACATACAGATTGAGGAGATGTGAAATACGATAAGTAAAGCATGGCATATGGATAAAGGGGTACAGAATCAGAAATATGCAGCAAGGCATATACAGGGAGAAAGCAGTGCAAAATAGGGAAATCATAGCATGGTAAATGGAAGAAATGTGAGAATAGGGAATGTACAAAACAGAATACAGAAAGAGAAGGTGCAGAACAGAGAAAGTACTGCATGGCATATGCTGTGAAGCAATGCAGAAAGAAAACATACAGGTACACAACCTCCTCAGGTTATGTTTGCCTTTACTAATTTGGCCTGATTTATTAAAGTTCCACAAGGCTGGAGAGAATACCCTTTCATCCATGAACATGGGTAATCCAGCAAACCTGTGGTCTAATTAGTTAAGTGCCAACTTAGTCTGGGTTGTGTGGGGAAAACTATGAAAGAAATACTTCAACACATCTGTGATATTTAGACCTATTAATTTACCTCTCCAGAAAACAGGCATTTGGCCAAGGTTGGACACAATGTGAAACAATTAGGTTTGAATATGTTTAGCAGATGCAAAGTACCCATTGACTTCATTTCTGCTCATTTTTCTCCTATCTTTTCTATATATGTTATTGCACATATATCTATTTATATGTGTCTATTCTTGTAGATGTTGGGTCTGTGCGTTCTTGTTTCTACCGCTAAATGCCATTGTGTCTCTTGTTGATATGAGCTTCCATGGTATGCTATTGTATTGTCTTATTTAGAAGTGGTGGTAGTAGCAGTCTTCTTTCCGGCCTGTCTAGCCGCTGGTTAGTGCCAGCCCAGATCCTGGTCACAGCGAAAGTGATGCATTATAATGTGGCTTCTGGCTCTAAAAATCACTGTACAGACTGGCCTGCAACAGTCTGTGCTACTATCTTAAGAAATGGTGGTGGGGACATACCATAAGGTCCTCCATGATAAAGGGAATTTTTGCATCCCAAAACATTGGGTTCTATGATCTAATTTTCTTCCCCTGATGACTGGGTACATCCACTGAGGTAATATGGCTCAGCAATGTAATATGTGCTTAAGTAGTCATTTGTGTTTGTTGTATAAAACTTACAGAAAAAGTCAAGAATGAATCTACAGAGAAACAAAGGGAGGTTATAAATTCTGCACAGCTGGGGACATTGTTTCTCACAACCTGGCCACTTTAGCGAAGACATAAATGTCTTAGTTCTTAAAAGAAACTTTAAATACTTAGGTGGGGAAAACAAATGATAATTTAATTCTGATATACAGAGATAACAGAGTGAATGTTGATATATATATTGGTCTCAACCTTTTCAGAAAGAAGAACTGGTCTAAGGTTGTTTCTGTACTTTCTTCAACACTGTTCAATAGTTTGACATAACATTGTCATTAAGCAAGTAAATGCAACGATTGGCTTTTTTTCTGACTGGGTGGATCTTCTTTACAAATGTTTGTAGCTCTGCTGATTTTTTCAGGGTTCCTTTATTTCAGAAGAGGTGTTATGTCACAAATATAATTTGTGACAGTTTATGTAAATATTTATAGGGTAAATTTGAAGTGTCTGTGAAAAGAGATAACACAGAGACTTGCAAGTAAAAATTAAAAATTATACTATTTAAAAATAAAGACAGATAGATAAAACAATGCAGTAACAAATTTAGATATAACAAAAATACTTAGCTGCGGAAGTTGCATTCATCCAAGGAGTCCTCCAAATTAATGGCTTGGCAGATGATAAAAAACATGTTGCATACAGTTAGTTCTGGTCAAGACTAGTTAATTAGGTGTGACACTGTGTTTTTAACTACCCAGGAACAAAGGCAATGGCCAGTGTTTGACCAGTACTGACCAATGATCATCCCTTAAACCAGTATTGTACCTTATAAGGATACCAGTTAATAGATTTGCTGCATTCTTTTAGGATGACCTCATATATGGTATACATATACCGATATATACTGGTAAAGCATTTTTGTTGGTGAGACATAAAATATACTTGTGCTAACCCAACAAGAGGAAATTTTTTTTCACTGATTGTTGATGCTCCCCGTCCTCTTTAGAAAGCTCCTCAGCTGCCATTCTCTGTTTCCCAACTAGAAGTTGATGAAGATTCCTTGTAGACAATTCCTCTGAGTGTTCCTCCAGTGGTTCCTCAACATCACCACTGTCTACCTCCCAGGCTTTGGGCTCAGCTATAGTGACAAATTCATCAACCACGGGGTCAGTTGCAGGTTAAGGCTCCTCTACAAAACCTTTAAAGTCTCTTGCCTCTTGAGGTCACCACTCCCATTGGCACAAAGCAATAAGGTTAGCCTATTCTTCATAGGCTTGTGGAGTGGCATTTTCTTCTGTTCCTGGGTAATGTATGTTCTCCTGGGTATTTTCTTCCAGAAAAGCCCAGTTTCATCAGTTGAAAATGTGATGAGAGCAAAAGCCATTTCTGTGAGTCATCGTTTTGAAGTGTTGTATGTCATTTTCAGCACTGGCTGCTTTACCATGCCTAGCTATTTACCATACCAACACTTTGAACCCTAGTTCTCGCTTTAAAATTGTGAAACTTTCCCTTACTGCCATAAATTGTTTCACCATTATCACTTATTGATGGCTTACCCTTTAAGAGATCTGCATTTATAGTCCTAGCTTTTTTACAAATTGACTCAGATAGGCTATCACCTGTTATCTTCCTGTTTATCCACACTAATATTAGTGTTTCTACCTCGTCTAACACTGTTGATCGAGACTTACTAATTTGAGTAACACAGTTAGCAACACTAGCTTCATTATACAAATCTTTTTTTTGTAAGATTGTGGAGATGGTGGATTACGACAAGCTGTACATGTTAGCAAGATCAGTCACACAAATGCTTCTCATATTTCTGCACAATTTTTTTTTCATTTTAAATTTTTATTGAGTTTAAACAAAGTACAGCAAATAAAAGAATATAAACAAACAATAAAGAAGAAATAGATAAACAAAAAAGACAACAAAAGTATACAATGGCATATAAGGTTCAACAATACTCCAAATAGCTAGAATAACAATATCCTATATATAAGTCTATTTTCCTTTAGCTATTGAAGGTAAAAATCTTTCCCAACATTTCCAATTTGCGTGAAACTTATGTGACTGAAATCTACTATAAGCCAAAGAACGCTCATAATAATAATTTGCATGTATCATTTGCATTATTTCAGACATATTAGGTATTGTAGAGTGATTCCATTTACCGTATTTTTCGGCCTATAAGACGCACCCAATTTTAAAGGAGAAAAACCTAGAAAAAAAAGATTCTGAACAAAATACTAAAAAATCACTCCGTGTCAATGTATCGCCTTCTAATCACTCTGTGTCAATGTATCC
>NC_092865.1:24951139-24968170 GCF_032062135.1 Pyxicephalus adspersus | reverse complement strand
GCGTGTCGGCTTCTCCTCGCTCAGAGGAGGAGGAGACACGCGCTGCAGCCGGGAGGAGAGCGAGAAGAAGCACGCAGCATCGCGGGATCGCAGTATCGGATGAGTACGATTTTTTTTAATTATATTTAACATGTATTCGGTGTATAAGACGCACCCACTTTTCCCCCCCAGTTTTGGGGAAGAAAAAGTGCGTCTTATACGCCGAAAAATACGGTAGTTACTACAGAGAGTCGTGCTGCAATAAAAATATGTGTGACTATAATTCCGTAGAAACGTGGGAATCTATCCATTCCCAGATTAAGTAATGCTAATGCCGCATCAGGGCTAGTTAAACATCCTGTAACCGCTGATACTAAAACGAAAATAGAATTCCAAAAACTACGTATGCTTTTACATTCCCAAAACATATGTACATAAGTGCCCAATTCACCACACTTCCTCCAACACAGAGGAGAATATTGTGGTACATACTTAGAAAGTCTATATGGTGTTCTATACCATCGACGTAAAATCTTTTGGTAGTTTCCCCAATGAGAAATACATTTAGATGCCACAGAGCTAGAGCAAATTGCAGTTTTCCATTGGGAGAGTGAGAAAGAACGCTGTAAATCTTGCTCCCAAATAGAGAAAACATGAATTCTCCTCCAGGAGCCTTTATTTTGGATTAAATTATAATATACAGAGATAGCTCCTCTGCAAAGATTGATATTTTGACTTCTTTTCCAAAAAACTGCTGGTACAGTAATTTCCTTGTCGGAAAGTGAAGCTCTTAAGTGATTCATCTGAAATATTATATATTTTTTAAGAAAGGTATGAAAAGTCGGTAAATATGTAACATATTGATATCCCAAATCATACCAGGATTGAATATTGAAATTTGGTATAAGAAGCTCAAAAAATTGCAAAGGAACTGGGATTGATACTGATCCCGTATCTATACATTTTTTACTTTGAAGTTTCTTCCAGATAAATACCATAGCATCTATTGGGGGTAAGTTCAAATGCAATCTAATTATTGAACATGAGTTAGCCATTAAAAAAGCCAAATAGTTACCTGTAGGTATATATATTTTTTCAAAATCCAACGATCTTTGATTTATCTCCGGTTTTATACAAAGCTCCAAATGATCCATCAATGACGCCAAATAATAATCCATTAGACAGGGTACCCCCATTCCACCCACCTTCTTCGCTTGGTATAAAAGTGACTGAGAGCTGGTCAAACGGATACCTAAGTATAAAATACCATCTTTTGACCATTGAAAGGGAAACTCCCTAGAGATTTGTTCCTTTAATTCTGAGGATACAGCTATCGGTAAAATACTACATTTTGAATCATTAATCTTGTAATAGCAAACAGATCCAAATACTCCCAACTACATATGATACGGTTGCCATTGCAGTCTGTGGATCCATTATGACAAAATCACATCATCAGCAAACAATCCCACAACATGTGAAGACTCTCCTATTTGTATGCCTTTGATATTTTTGTTGTCCCTAATAGCTTGTGCAAAGGGTTCCATATTCAGTGTAAAGAGAGTAGGTGACAGAGGGCAACCTTGACGGGTTCCATTGGTTATGTTAAAAGGGGAGGACAACATATTCGATAAATATACTTGAACCGAGGGGTGAGTATACAGAGCCATGATAGCTGACAGAATTGTACCATTCAGACCAAATTTTTGCAACACTGCATGTAAGTATCCCCAGTGCACTCTATCGAAAGCTTTCTCCGCATCGAGTGTGAGGAATATTGTCGGTTCCCCTGAGCTTTCAGCAATTTTATGTGGATTAATGGTACGGCGAGTCGCATCAGAGGCCTGACGCCCCTTAACAAATCCCACTTGGTCACCATGAACCAACAGGGGTATAAATTCCTTGAGACATACTGCAATAAATTTAGCAAAAATCTTAAGGTCCGTATTTAACAGCGATATAGGTCTAAAATTTTGGGATAGTAATTATATTAGCCTTAAGCATTTCAGGAGGGAAATAACCATCTAAAACTGCTTGATTATATACCGCCGATAAATACGGAGAAAGTAAAGCTCTATAAGACTTATAGTATTCAGCTGCAAAACCATCAAATCCTGGGGATTTGTGCGCAAGTAAACTTTTGATAATTTTTTCTATCTCTAAGGGAGAGATCGGTCTATTTAGTAAATCTCTCTGCTCTTCCGAGAGTTTTGGTAAATTTAACGAATCCAAAAAGGAATCTATCAACTATGAATAGGTTGGTGGATCTGTCTATCCTCTTTAAGGTTATATAATTCTTGGTAATAATCTCTAAACGCATTAGCCATATCTAAAGGGTTAGACAACTGAGCTTTAGACTTATGATGGTATAAAAAGGGTAATGTATATCTTAGTCGTTTTCCTGTCGCAATTCCTGTCTATATCTAAACAGTTGTTGGGAAATAGGGATTGTGATTTTACTTTTATGAATATTCTCTAACTCCCAAATTTTCGCTAACAATTCACTGATATGGCGCCCTCTGTTTCTACTCTCTCAATCGCTGAAAGTTGGATTAAAATACCTCAAGCAAAAGCCTTATGAGCACACCATAAAACAGAGGGAGTTACTTCCGGTGACTGATGAGGAGCTGAGAAAAAAGTAAAATCTTTCTCAGATGAGTGGAGACATCGCCAGACATCAAAAAGATCCTCCTTTCGTAGTAGTAAATTCAGTGTTGGTGTGGTGCTTGTGTACTTCTTGCGGTTGGAAGTATCTAGTGAAATATCAGGAATACAGTTGAAGTCTCCACAGATTATAAGTGAACCTTCCTGGATTTTCTTTGTTCTTTTAATCACTTTAGACAAAAATTTCAATGAGTAGACATTTGGGGCAAATAAAGACACCAATGTTCTAATTATATTGTTAAATTTGGCCACCAGAATTATATAACGTCCCTCTAAATCTATATCCACTTTTATTAGAGAAAAAGATATGTTGGATCTTACTGCTATTGTCACTCCCTTTTTCTTATGCGTGGATGTAGCATGAAAAATATGAAGAAAATCCTTATGGGAGAAATATGGTAAATTATCCGTCTTAAAGTGTGTCTCTTGTATACATAAAATGTTGGAATCATGTCTCTTAGCTTCATCCCAAATAGCATGTCTTTTAAAGGGGCTATTTAGCCCTTTAGCATTAATAGATAGGATATGAAGCCCCATCGTACGGACATTGTACCTCTAAAGAGGTAAATACTTGTCGGAATGTTCTCATATTCATATGAAAGTGGCGGAGTAAAGCTTCTTTTTCCTCTCTAACGAACTACAAAACGGAAGAGCCATTGTAAACAAAACGTCAAGTAAAAAATAGGATTGAAAAACAGTAATTCTTAATCTTTAAGAAAAAGTAAGAAAAAAAAGAATCCATACTGGATTCATAAAGCAGTATCAAACTGCACATCTTGTGTGTGGGGTAACTAAGACGTGATAACGGACTCCGGATAATAGTCCTCATATTGCAACTTTCTTCAGAGCAAACTGTATACTCAAGCAAGTTTCCACTCTGGGGAAAGGCGACCAGGAGTTTTACCAGATCTAGGTACTTGAGGTTGGGTAGCTGGCTGAATGCCCCAGCTTTCAAGCAATTCAAAGCCCAGTTGAGGGTTCTTTATAGTGTAATTGGACCCATTGCGTGAAACAATAAGCTTCACCGGGAACCCCCATCTATATTGAATATGATGTTCCCTCAATGCTAGGGTTACGGTTATAAATTTTTTCCTTGCCATTAATGTAGCTTGTGAGATATCCGAGAAAAAGGTGACATTAGAGTACGGGTCTGGTAACTTAGATTCTTGTCTAGACCTGGTCATTAGTTGTTCTTTAATATGAAAAAAATGAATACGTGCTAGAACATCTCTAGGTACTTTCTCGGGTAGGTGCGCAGGTTTAGGAAGCCTGTAGGCTCTGTCGATCAGTAGCTCAAATGGTGCTCCCGGTATTAATGTTAAAATTAACTTAGATAAATAGCTACACAACTCAGATGGAGATATATTTTCTGGAATGCCTCTAAACTTTATATTATTTCTTCTCGCCTGATCTTCCATATTTGTCAACTTTTGCTGGACCTGTTGTAAGGTATCTTGCGTTTCAGTAAGTGAATCTACCAGTTCATTAGGTGCTTCAGCATAATCTCCCATTTTATGCTCTATATGATCAACTCTATCGCCTATTTTATGCACCTCACTCCAAAGTTGGGTGAAGAGCGTTAAGAAATCCTGGTGCAAAGAACTACGTAGGGAAATTAACATTTCCTTAAGTGTAGTATCCGATACAGGGCCATCAGAGGTGGCAAAGTCCCTATAGGATCAGTAATTTCTGTTTCCTCCGATATGGGAAAAATAGCTGGGCTTACCCTATTCTCGTTGTCATTGGGAATCGACAATTTCAATTTGGTTTTAACAGGGCTTGCATTAGTAGACGAAGAGCGAGATGTGGTCTCCGATCCCCCTTCTTTCCCCTTTGACACGGCTGCTTCAGTGTGTCCACTGAGAGTAGCTGCGTTCTTGTTATGTCTAGAGACACACCTACCGGCGCCATCTTGGCTTGCCTGATCCGTAGCAGCGAAGAATTCTGTCAGTTTCCGTGGCGTAGACCCGGTTTTCCGCTTACCCATGGCCACAGCAGACTGCCCGGGTATTCAGGAACAAAGGAAAGTTGAAGAAAGTGCTTGATATTTGTCGCTAGGTAGTCCCGTGTCCGGTCACGCTACAGAGCCTTAAGCGGAAGCTACCATCCGCCACCACTTCCGGCCACGCCCCCCCAATTTCCTTCTTCTTTTTGATTATGATTGCTTTCTTTCTTCCTTCTTTACCTTTCTTCCTTAGCTACTTTTCTTGCTTTTTTTGGGCCAATTTTGAGAGCATATAATTATTTAGTTATATAAAACACTGCAATGACACTGAATCAGAAAAATACTGAAACTGCACAAACACGTGTATCTGGGCTCAGTCTGATGCTTGCGCACACATAGCATGTCGGGTCTTTGCTTACAACCACACGTGTTGGCCACTGCCGACTTAACATAAGACTCTGGACGTCAGTTAAAACTAACATGTTGTTCATATGTCAGGCTGGTCATATCTTGAGGGTCCACTATATTGTCTTTAGAGATCTTTTACTATTTTGCTGTCAGTACTACTTAAACCAGAATAGTGGGGCTAGACCCAGAGATGTTTGTCCTGAGTATGTAACTGTTAATGAAATGTAAATGAAAGGAAATTTTGTTTCTGAGGATGTTTTTTTCTGCTCTTCATACTAATATATATAGATAAATAAAAGTATTCATTTGCTCTTTTTGCATAATTTATCATGTTTGGTGTGTCTTCTAATTGTCAAGCCTAATTTGGAGTCCTCATCTATATAAGTCTCTTCTAAAGGTTTCCTGTTTGTAATATGCAAAGTAATGGTCCAAGTCTTTTCATAGCAGTCACATAAACTATATTCTCAATTTTTCCACAATTGCATTTTGCTTTACTTTCCTGACATCTCAGTTTCAAATGCAATTTGCCTTCTAAACAGTGCTCAGTTCCCACTGATATGCCCCCTTACATCAGTAGCCAGCGCTTTAGTACCCCCTTACAATGGTCAGGGGTAGGGTGGACCCGTACATTTGTGGTCAGTTTTGAAATGCCCTCTTTTTTTTGGTAGTCATTGACAAAGAACCTTTCCTATATTGGTTGTAGGTGATATGATGCTCACTTACATCAATATTTAGTTTGAAATCCTTTATTTTGTTAGTGATCAGTGATAAAGTACCTACAGGAGCCTACAGTGTTTGTTGAACACTTGTATATATACATACAATAATTTATAGCCAAAAAATCCCTTTTTCCCTTTTTATGTTCCTTAAAATATTAGCTATCAGGGTTTTGGCTACTATAAATACTTTTGGAGCTGCATGAAAACACCCAATCTTTTCAGAACCATACATAAATGCATGTTCAAGCAGCACTAGTTTAAATCCTCTAACATATATTTAAAAGAAAAATGTCATACAATAAAAAGTAAAGAGATTCATGTAGTGTTAGAAAAACATACTTATATGTCTTATAATGTTCTCGTTGCTTCAAAATAGTTTTTAGAGGCAACTTCCTGCAGGTGCATCTAGGTTTATCAGTAGCCAAGGCTTTCACATTAAGGTAACTTTTGTCAACATGCGCCAGAATCTCCAGCTACTCCAGTGCAAGACTTTCATAGCATGGCCCGCCTCTCTCATTCACCAATCAATCAGGTAATCTCCCTCCCCAAGGGCACTGAGGAAGTTTTCATACATGAGACAGCGTTCCATGCTTTTGCTAGGAGTTTCTTGAGTAATGAGAAATTTGTGACTCTCAGATCATTTTAACCAATATCAATGATCTTTTTGTCTACTGTAAGGGTCTTCTTATTGGCAAACAATCTAAGAGGCATTCTTCCCACTGATGACCAAACTAATGTACTGTGAGTCGTGAGATCAAACGCCTTTTCCGCGACTAAAGTAAGAAAGACCAATTGAATCAGGTTAAGCATGCGGCATGTCTTGCTCGGGGCTTGCCTGCCTTTAACAACCCCTACTTGGTCTGCCTTAATAAGTTAGGATGTGCTGTTAAGAAGCCGCTGGGCATACGTTTTTATATCATTGTTTAATAAGGAGATAGGTCTAAAGTTTTGTGCATGTGAGGCATCTTTTCCAGGCTTAGGAATTGTGATTATAACTGGCTTTAGCATTTCTATTAGAAAAAGTGCCAGAGAGTGCAGATTGGTCATACATATTGGCTAGGTATGGGGTCAGAATTTGATTGTATGCTTTATAGTATTCAGATGAGAAACCATCTATACCAGGTGACTTATTCAGAGGTCGAGATTTGATTACTGACTCAATCTCTTTGTGAGAAAAAGGTTGATTAATGTCAATAAGTTGTTCTGGTGTCAATTTCGGTAGATTAATTGCTTTTAAGAAGTTATCAATAGAGATTTTGGTAGGTTGTACAGTATCTGAATCATCTTTTTAATTATACAAAGATTGATAGTAGTCTTTAAATGCGTTAGCTATGTCTTGTGGGTTGGTAATTTTGGCTTTAGTACTGTGATGGTGGATATAAGCCAAACCTTTTTTTTACCGATTTGGTTCTAAATTGATTAGCTAATAATTTTCCAGCTTTATTGGCTTGGCTATAATATTTATATTTTAAACTTTTGTACAATCTTTCATGCTTAGATACCAAAAGAAATCCTAATTCAGATCTATATTTAAAAAAACTCTTCAGATAAAGAAATAGAAGGTTTAGATTTATGCATGGATTCCAACTGGTTAATTTTACCCAATAACATATTAATATGTTTAGTCCTCGTCTTCTTTTCTCTTGAGGCCAGTTGCAGTAGAATTCCCCTCATATAGGCTTTATGAGAGCACCAAATCATCATAGGATCAATAGACAGTGTGTTATTAATTGAAAACCTTAGGATGAGCTTGGATCAGGATATCGATTGATGGAGATGCAAAAAGTGAGGTGCTATTTCTCCAAAGTCTTAGGCTGCGTACATAGGTGCAATATTTGTCGTTGGAAAAGAACGATCCATGAAAGATCGTTCAATAATTGTTAACAAAAAAAGTGCTCAATGATGCCGACGAACGAGGAATCTCACTGGAAATGAACAACCCTTCCGGCAGATCTGATTGGGCGTTGATCATTTGTGATCTATTGTGTGTACAGTCGTTCAGTGATCGCGTGGATTGTTCTGTGATACACTTTCTCCTGTACATGTCACGTCCTGCATTGTGTGAATACTCGTTCAAACGAACATTCCTAGTGAGTACATTATTGGTGGATTAAATTTGAAGGATCATATCGTTACCTCATGTACAGAATTGTGCAGAATACCATCATTTAAAATAATCAGGAATAATCATGGATCGTTCATTTTCAAATGATATTTAGTGCACGTGTGTACCTAGCCTTACTGGATTTACATTCATTTCTTCCTGTAAAGTCAGGGTAGGGTGACTGGTGCATTGTCTGACCATGTGATATTGTGTATCTCTGCAGCTGTGACTGATTGAAGGGACCATTTTTACATCAGAAACGAATCAATCCTAAAATAAGATTGATATGAGTAATGAGCCGTGTTGTACTTTTCTTGCTTTTTTGAGAACTTTCTTGACAAAAGCAATAGGACAGTCATTGGGAACATAGATGTTAAGCAGAGTTCGCAGCGCATTGTTAAAAGATGGCACCATTATATTATATCTACCTTGTTGATCCATTTCCACTTGAATAGGAGAAAAGGAAACTCCAGAAATGATTGCTATTGAAACTCCTTATTTTTTCTGAGTACATTTTGAGTAGAAAATGTGAGGGAATTTGATATTGGTAAATTGTGGGCTATTAGTTGTGGTGAAGTGCATTTCTTGTATGCATATGATATCAAACTTATTTTTACTAGCTTCTTCCCAAATAGCTTTCCTGTAATAGGGGCTTTTGAGGCCTATACCATTCAGAGACAAAATATTAAGAACCATGGTTAAACCAAAATTTTAACTTGCGGTGAGTTACTATTATCTTTTGATGCTCTCCCATCACAAGCTCAGATCTGCGATCGGGAAGTGGGAAGGGTTATGCAATCATGATATCACTATGGGGGACGTTTCGCCCCCCTTTGAGTGACACCTGGCTCCCTGCGCATGCACAGTCAGGAGCCGGTAATTTTAGTGGTCCACGGGACCAAAGAGGTTGGCGATCACTGACCTAGGGGGCTTTAGACGAGGCCACAATGGCAAAGAAAATAGAGTTGCAGAGTTATGCTTTTATACAGGTAAATAAATCTCTTAAGTAGATTTTTTCCTCCACTCAGGTGATATTTTTGGGCACATCACGACCTGCTGATTGAGGTTGGTCATCGATTATTTGGATATCCCATGATTTCAACAGGTCACAGCCAGCTTACCACTCTTGGTCATCAAAAGCTTAACCGGAAAGCCCCATTTTTTCGGGATCTGGTGATTTCTCAAGGCTTGCATGATTGGTAAAATTTCTTTCTAGCTATAATGGTTGTTTGGGAGAGGTCAGCAAACATAGAGATATGAGTATAGGGGTCTCGCAATTAAACATTTTTTTCTGGAAACTGCCATAAATTGCTCCTTGATATGGTGGCAGTAAATGCAGGCTAACACATCTTTGGGGATCTTGTCTTTGTGGGTGTCCTGGTTTAGGTAATCTATGTGCTCTATCAATATTGAACTGATTAGATGTTGCATTAGGAATTAGTAGTGAAATCAGCTGTTGTAGATCGGCTGTCAATTCTGTTGTGGGAATATTTTCAGCTATGCCCCTAATCTTAATTTTGTTTCTGCGAGTTCTAGATCTGCAAGTTTTATTTGCACTTGCTGTAAATTTTAATGTACTTCATTATGAGAGTCTACAAGTTTA
The DNA here is from genome assembly GCF_032062135.1 of Pyxicephalus adspersus. NCBI lineage: Eukaryota > Metazoa > Chordata > Amphibia > Anura > Pyxicephalidae > Pyxicephalus > Pyxicephalus adspersus. The sequence continues at coordinate 24,958,748 of NC_092865.1, read as the reverse complement.
TTGTGTGCAGAGGCATAGCCCCTGATTCATCAATAAAATCCGCGCTTGCTGGAAGCGCGAAAGTACGCCTCTGTCTCCCACTTCTTGTAAGTCTCTGTTAAGTTGTTGAAATAATGACAAAAAATGACCGCCCCCTCCCCTTTATGTCACCTCTCACACACTTCAGAGAATAAATTAACCTTTTGCTAGCTTGCTCCCAGTTTGCCCAGTCATGGCTGCCCTCCTCTCCTTTTACTCGCTCCCTCCTGCCCTGACTTGCAGATGCAAGTTTCAGTCACCTAAACTGCAGTGAACACCTTCTCCAACAGGACATTTGCAGCAGGGCATGTGAGCACCTCATACACATGTTATGCAAGCTGGAGTTCTGCTGGAAATGTGACTGTTAGCAGATGAATCCTTGCTATCAAAGGAAAATGATGTGTTAGTGGTGGTTGTATAGCCCTAATCAGAGCTATTCTGACCTTGGATCAGAACTTGCAATGTCAGATCAAAATTCAAATTGCTTAAATTCCAATAGTAATACTGACATCTATTGTAAACAATGATGGTTTTAGTAGGCTTTGATCAGACAAGTAGACCACTCTGACCAAATTTGATTCAAGTCAGAATTTTTGTGTTCTGAATAACTTTACTTTCATCATTGCAAAAGTAAAATGGCCTGGGCTACCGAGCAAAGGAGTTAGGTGCAATTGTAGATTTTGGATTAGCCAAAAGGGGAGATGAGTGCAAATGAAGGGTCAGTCTTCACTTTCTCTTGGCTTCCCTGCTGGCTAACCAGACCCTTAACTTCAATCTGGCTGCCTTGCTGGCTATTCCAGATTCAACACTTGCTCCTGGCTCCCTTGCATTCTGGTAATATGCAAATAGATTGTCTTAACTAAATGAGCAAGGGAGCTGCATGTGCAGGGTTTGGGCTAAACAACAAGAAGCCAGGTAGAAAGGTGAGCCAGGTTGTTAGGTTCTGTAAGTAAAGTGGCTCGTTGCAACCAGTCAAAATTAATCTGTAGTCAGTCCGCCATGAACAGAGGTCTAGCATTGATTGCTATTGGTTACATCATTCAGAAATAAACCTGTGTGTTAATTAGGGCTGTGTGTAGAGGGAAGAGATTGTGGTCAATCAGAGTTTGCCACCTCTAGTGCTAAAATCCTATAGTGCTGGCTAATTTTTACCCCAAATTCCTTGTATCCCATATTTTGTAAAGAATGTAATCACTTCTACGGGGTGTATGAGTGTGTAGTGTAATAATTTAGGCTTGTTTCACATTAGTGGTGAGATTTATTTATTTATGGCTCCTGAGTGCACTGGCATCTACTAGGCACCCAGGCATGATAACAAAAGGGGACTGCTAGGCAATTTCAGGCTTAAGACGTAACAAACAATTTTTTCCTATTTTGTTTTATTTGAAACTAATAAAAAATGTGAATGTTAAAAAAAGCCCGCATAGAACCTGTGGAAGAAACAGGGTTAAAAATCAACCATTTGTTGCAATGTTAACCATTATTTTCAAAAAGTTTAAGCAGTAAAACCGATAGTGTGTGTGTGTGGGGGGGTTGCAGTTACCACTTCTTAACACCAGGGAAATTTTCCTTCCGCTAGGTGATGTGCAGGATTGCTTGTTCCTTCCACAGGTCTGAGCCTGGTCTGGTAAACCAGGGTTCTGTTGTGGGCAACAAAGAGTTAACTATCTATACTTTATTAAGCTGAGATTTTAGCTGGAAGGTATACAGAAATGCCTACAGTATTTGCTTAAATAAATATTCTGTACACAAATTATTTATGAAAAATATGAGGAAGAAATTTTTGGTAGCTGATGAAAGAAGATGAGTTAGACTCCCTGAAGCCAGGATGAATTTGGCAGCAATGACAAGTCAACATCCTGGGGAGGTCCATAGATATCCACAAGAGCTACTGATTTTGAATTAGATTTTAACTGGAAAAAGATTTTAAATATACAACTATTCAGAAACTTTTTTTTCAGTAATATATTTATTTACATTAATACATATGTTTTCCGTTACTGATGAGGTAATTGGAATAAATATATATAAAATTGGAACAATATATTTATATATATATATATATATATATATATATATACAAAATATTGGCCATTCATTAAAATGAATGTGAAAGAATGCGTAAGATGACATTGCTGACCCTGAAATGCTAGTTCCCTGGCTGTCATACTGATCCATAGTATATAATGCTTTTCGAGTAATATCTGTTGTTTGTTTAAGATCAGTAAAAACTGCAACCATGAAGCCAGTTAACTGGCTTTTCTATAAGGCTTTAGACAACTGGAGCCTATAATTTCTTAACAGTACAGTTATCATTTAAAGGGATCAGGTCACATGCAAAGTTCTCAATCTCTTTGTTTCTATGCCCCCGATTTACTAAAGCTCTCCAAGGCTGGAAAGAATACACTTTCTTCAGTGAAGCTGGGTAATCTAAAAAACCTGGAATGGATTTCTTAAAATGATTTGTTATTTGCTAGCAAATGTTTTGAATCCTGGACCAGATCCATTCCAGGTTTGCTGGATCACCCAGCTTCACCGATGAAAGTGTATTCTCCCCAGCCTTTGAGAACTTTAATAAATTAGGGCCCAGGTGTTAACTGATTTACTGGCTGCTTTAATAAGTTGTATTGGTCCATAAGTCCATCAGCACTTAAAGCATTAATGAAGGAAGAACTTTATAGCATCCCCAAAACATGTTGGTTCTTGTCTATGCTCTAGTGCAGAGGTGGGCAGGAGCACACTAGGCCGAACTTTCTATTGAGTCCCGCACTCAATGGCTCTGTCGTAACTAGAAACGCAGCCTGAAGGGAAATCCCTTTCGTCCATATACAATGCGGAGAAGATGGATTTCCCTTCAGGGGCGTTCCCTATGGACCCCGGCAGCGGAAGTTTTACCGGCCAGGGGGCATTAGGGCGGAACAAACTACCAGCTAGGCCGTATCTGGCCTAAAGGCTGGAGTTTACCGACCTTTGCTCTAGTGGATAGTGTTACAGAGCTCCCCAACCAGTGTCTTTTTTAGTGTTGGTCGAATAGCTCACTATTCGATTTGACCGTTATTCGGTCAAATAATGCATAATTATTCGGGTGATCGAACGTTGAATTCGAACTCTATTAAAGTCAATGGGGGAAACATTTGGGTTGTCTTTCTGAACTGTGTAGAGCTTCTACAGCATATAAATACATTTAAAAAGACATGTCAAGACTCCCCCAGCTCTGCACAACACTACAAGTAAAAAAAAAATAAGGAAGTCTTTTTTCTGTTGTTGGCAAGACCATTTTATGGGGCGGTCAAGGGAACATGCGGTCTCCGAGTAGAGGCAGAGAGGGGCACGAGGGTGTTCCTTGGGTCCAAAAATTAGCCACCAGGTTTAACCGCTAGGTTACAAGCCATACACAGTCTTCAGAGTACAGGCAGAGGTCTCTGGGGGGGTCTTTCAGTCAAATAATTAGCCAGCTAGACAGCTCTGTTATAAGTTACAAGTGACAGGTGGCAGCAGCAGGAGGAGGAGGCGCTGGGCACTGAGACAGAGCAGGGACCGCATTGGTAACTGGCATCTAGAGCTGGGTGTAGTGCATCATCAATGCCACCTAGATGGCTCTAATGCCATTTTTAGGAATGGAGTACTGACAGGTGACAACAGCAGGAGGAGGAGGCTGGGGGCCCTGAGACGGATCATGGACAGCATTGGTAACTGCCATCCAGAGCTGGGTACTGGGCAGGTGGCATCAGTTACAGCATGGGGAGGAGGCAATGGGCCCTGAGAAGGAGCAAGGGCAGCATTAGAGGTTGAGGCCATCACCTATATGGACAGTGTAGAAGCTGTAGCTATTGGAGACATGAATAGATGAGCGTGATTCCAATCTGTCCCTACCTACTATGTAGCGAAACCACATGTTGGCAGAATCAGAGGAGAAAGAACACCCTGTTGAGCTTGAGTCAAGTCTGGCATCAAGAGCTGGGTACTGGGCAGGCGGCAGCAGTAACAGCATGAGGAGGAGGCGGCAGGCCCTGAGACAGAGTGCGGACAGCATTGATAACTGCCATCTAGAGCTGAGTACTGGGCAGGCGGTGGCAGCACCAACAGCTTGAGGCCATCATCCTTAGTTGACAGTGTAGAAGGTGTAGCTATTGGGATGAATGAGATTCCCACTGTCCCTACAGTGGCGGTGGGCCCTGAGACGTAGTGTGGATGGCTGTGTTACTCCTCCTGCTCTTACTGCTGCGGCCTGCCCACTGCCCAGTACCCAGCTCTAGATGCCAGACTAGACTCAAGCTCAACAGGGTCTTTTTCCCCGCCAAGCCCGTTTTCTCCGCCAAGCCCGTTCCCTTTCATGTAGTTTCTCTACATAGTAGGTAGGGACAGATTGGAATCTCGTTCACCCATTCATGTCTCCAAAAGCTGGATAGATAGATAGATAGATAGATAGATAGATAGATAGATAGATAGTCAGTGTGTTATGACTGTGTTACGACTATGACTTCCGGCCTGTGTGCCCAGGAGCCTTTTGACGTGTCTGAAGATGTCACTCACACGTTTTTGACACTGGGTAATGGTCCGTTGTGTACCGCCCACTGCATTTACACTCCTGGCAATTTCCTCCCACAGTCCCTGCCTTACAGCATGGGAAGTCTGGGAGTGCAAGCCCCCACAGAGTTGTGGAAAATGTTGTACGTAGGACTCCATGAGGGCAGCATTTTGCTCAGGAGTGAAGCTGTTTGGCTTGGAAGCAGAATCCCTGGTCCGGCTCAAACTGGCTGAGCTGCCAGGTTGAGGGGCCAGGGGCCTGGATGTTACTTGGCCTGCTTCACAGAGCAACCTAGCTGGCCTGAGGGAGCTGCCTGTTGGTCTATGGACTGAAGACCCCGGGGTGGTGGTGGTGGGGCCGCCAGCAGCAGCGACTGTGGTGGTGGTGGTGGCAGCAGTGGTGGCCATTCTCCTTGGCTCCATGTAACTAGAAGTAAAAAAATAAAAGAGTTATGGGACAACACACCCAAAACATTTTTTGGAGGAATAAAGTCAATGGTGTGTTCTTACTTGTCGTTTTTCTTGTAGCAGCCTTCTGGTTTTTTCTTTGTGAGTTTTCTCTGTTTCTAATGTTTTGGTTTGCATGCAGAATGGCTAAGAAGCTCTGTGCATATTTTTAGGGATACAGTACGTGCACACGCATTTAAATGTGAGCCGGGGCTCACATTTAAATCACATTCAAGGATTTTGCTTGCTGTTGTCATGGAGCCCAATTTGCAAGTGGACTTGCTCTTTGCCACTGCTGTTGTGACATTGACTACAACTCTGCTTGTAACTGCAGAAGAAGAGCAGCAACAACAGCAACCAGGGGAGCAAGCTTGTGCTTCCCGGCGGCTCCGGGAACCACGCATCTTCTTGGAGCGTAGCCGCCTTGAAAGTTTGCGTGACCAGGATGTCAAACTACAATGACATTTTAATTAGATCACAAATGCTTGGTGACAATTTTTTACAATTCATACTATTGTGTGATGACATATTATGAAGTGTTAACTAGTATATATACAGCTTGATCTCAATTAGTTTGCAGTGTTGCAAAGCAAACCAAAAAGTATGAAAACAGTGCAACCAATGTAACAATAATTTTTTAATTTTGTTAATGAGTACAATGTAACCTAAAAAAGTAGCACTTACCCAAAAGAAGATGAAGAATTAAAGATTCTCATTGACCTGTAATGGACTGGTAGATGTGCACAGAACAGGGAGCAGGTGCGCGCTAATTAATTGCTATGATCTCACCATTGACAGCTTAACAGATTCTCCTTAATCGCGCAGCTGAAAACTAATCACCTTAATTGGCGGATTCGCGACCCCTATTGCTCAATGCTCATTTATCAAGGCAGGAATCTGGCTGGCAAGTGAAGGCGAGTGTACTAGCACTCGGCTCCGGCCCGCGTAAAACCGCCTCGTATGTCGGCACGTAAATACGCGCGTTGAGCGTACGCGCATCTCATTGATCAATCAGGGCATGTGACTGCATGTATAAAGATTATTATTATTATTATTATTATTAAACAGGATTTATATAGCATTAACAAATATGCAGCGCTTATTGCAGATGAGCATTATTCCCTCACAATATCTTGTTAAAATGCAGTAACAACAAGTAAAAAGGGGTAGTGCTTGCTACTTTTTATTATTATGGGACATGACACATGATATACACACACCTAACAGTTTTGTAAGACTTATATGCTTTCTACCTTTAACCTTCTAGTTTTGGTAAAGAGTTTCAATACACAAGCATTTCTTGTCTCTGCATCTATACACTACTTAGCCAACAAAAAATTGTTTCCAGCTCTTTTGTATACCTAAACCTTAAAGCGTACCTATACTCAGAATATTCACTTTACATAAAAGGGTAGAGAACGGTTGCCGGAACGGTTGCCGGGACCGTTGCTGGGACGACGCTGCACCAGATGCTGGACACCCCTGAAGTGGTAGGTCTGCCCTGCGGAATTGAAGGTAAGTGTTTTATTTTGTGTTTTTAGTATAGTTCCGCTTTAACCAAGGTGTAATTTTAAAGATGGCCTTAAATTCAACAATGTTATGTATATTTGCATTCCAATGGTTACAAGAAAGTAATACTAATTTGTATGTGAAACCAAATTATTATTTTGTATATTTTTTAAATAATCAATTTTGGAAGAATTCCAACCCCTGCCAGCTTGTTTTATTTTTACAACAGGTAAACAAACAGGAATTTAAAATATTTTTATATTAGCCTGGGGAAAGGCCATACACATGCTTTCTTCCTGGCTGGTGTCTGTTTTTCTTACATCTTGTCTGGTCCAACTATTTCTAGCTTCTGTGTACAATGGAAGCATGGAAACCTCCAATAGCTAGATTATTGTGATATTATTCTTTACCTGGCCTGCTCCAAATCAAGAACTAATTTTTGGGCCTTGAAATTTACTTTAAATCCAGAATTAATCCACACCCTTGAACTGCTAGTTACTTAAAAATATTGAAATAAAAAACACTCCAAATCTGTCCTTGATCATTTTGGTGGGGTAACAGTAATGTTTTCTTTTTGTGTGGAAAGAAGGGCAGTTATCCTAAGCGATGTTTAAGACAAGTATTTTGAATCTACAATGAAGTGTGTGGCCCATCAACCTATTGTATCATTTGCAATGTTGCTGTTACGTTTTAATAATCAATCTTGTGGTTTCTTTTACAACTCAATATTTCTTCATCCTCAAATATCAGGAGTTAGTTGACTTTTCATATGCCTCCGTGTTTTAAATAAATATTTTCTCATTGGCATTTTGTCCTTTTTTTTTGTCTGTTTACTTCTTGGCCATATGTGATGAATATGAATATGCCACTAAAATGTTCACAGCCAGTTTTGTTGGTGAACAGTAAGTGGCTACATAGATGTGTGACTGCCATAAGTTGAGGAAGGGGCACATGTGGTGCATTGTAGGTCACCTGGAAAGGTACATTAACCTCCCGACTGTTAAGCCCGACCTTCGTACGGGCTAAAAAAAGTTGCTCTTTTGGTTAACCCCGAGATTTTCCGTAAATTAAAATCCCCACTTACCTGGTCCCGCTGTGCTCATCCAGC
>NC_092865.1:24948676-24949398 GCF_032062135.1 Pyxicephalus adspersus | reverse complement strand
TGTCTATATAAGACTCCCCAATTTCAAAAAACTTTGTCCAAGGATGCCTCAATCCAAGCCATTTGAAAGACATAATCAAATTTTTCTTTAAAAAGCCTCAAAGTTGGTGGGTTTGGGTCTAACCATTTATGCAATATAGTCTTCTTGGCCACCAAAGAAATGATAGCCAATAGATTCCTTCTTCCCCTTGTGATTAATACGAAGTAAAAAAAATGTACCACCTCCTGCCAGAATCTCTTTATTTTTAATTTTTCTCTTTAAATTTTACAATCACAGTTCAACAAAGAAACTGGTCTAAAAGAAGCTAATTGCTCAGGATCTTTGCCTGGTTTTGGAATCAACGTAGTATAAGCTTCAATAAAACCTGGAAAAGGAACCTGGTGGGTCAATATTTCATTATACAATTCTACAAGTAAAGGAGTTAGTGCCGTAGCCAAAATTTTATAATATTCCTCCGAAAAAACGTCTTGGCATTTTATTGGAAGCCAGAGTGTCAATTGTACGAAGGACTTCTGATTCTGAGACTGGGGCATTAAGTTGCTCTCTGTAAACCGAAGACAACTTAGATAAATTAACCTTTTCAAATAAAGTTTGCAATAACTGGGTTTGAGAATCTTGAGCAGTATATACATTTTTATAATTATTTTCAAAGGCCTTTAAAACATCTTGATGAGATGTAAAAAAAATATTGGAAAGTGGATCCTTTACTCTCAGAATATAGC
>NC_092865.1:24932608-24946443 GCF_032062135.1 Pyxicephalus adspersus | reverse complement strand
TATTCTGGCATGACTGTGCCAAAGAATGGAGTGGCAATCATTTTGTTCTTGGACCAGTACCACTTCTGCATGGGTTTGCCCACAACTCCCTGCAGGATCACCAAGCCCAAAAACAGCCAAATGTCATCCTTGTTCACAGGTTCCCACTTTCTACTTCTTGCAAACCTCAGGTGTGGAGCACCTTGTTGTTGTCCAGTGTACCTGCATAAAACAAAATAAAAAATATATTTTAGGATATGTTCTTTTATAGTGTAAAGGTTGCAAGTAATATGTTAGCAAACACAGAGCAGCATACATGCTTACATAAAAAAAAAACAATTGGCAAAAAATTCTAAAAAGTTAGCACAGAGCAGCACACATGTTGGCATAAAATTTTTTTTAAAAAGTTAGCAAACACAAAGCAACATACATGTTTGCATAAAAAAAAATTACAAAAAAAATTTAAAACTTTTAAAAAGTTAGCAAACACAAGAGCGGCTTACCTGTATGTCTCTGCAATTTTTTCGATAACTTCATCAGTCAAAAACAACTTCAGGTATGCCAGGGGGTCGTCGCATTCAGCCTCAAGTTTCATCCCAGGTGTGCCGGTGAATGGAAATCTTGGTGGTGCTGCCTGGTCCGCATTAAGGTCAATGGAGCAGTTCACTTTCACTGTCTGATGACAATTTTCCTGGGGAATCACTATCGCTCGATTCCACAAGTGATTTCAAATCGTTATCGCTGCTTTCAAATTTTTTTCAAAAATTTTGAAAGACACAATCTCATCCAAAACAGCACTCCAGGTATTTATCGCCTGTTTTCCAAAAGAAAAATACATTGCCTGTGAATAATAAATAGCCTTTACATAAAGGTAACCCTGAATGTAACCATATATATTCAGTTCTCTTTTATGACCAACAAACGCCTGCTGTCGGTGTATAACGACAGAGGGGCACTGCATTTGCAAAAAATCATAAAACATAAACAAACAAAAAAGGTGCATTGCAATAGACAACGAATAAGCATTTGTATTTGTTTTTCTCCCCTCTTTTTTTTCTTTTCTCTTTTTTTTCATTTTTCCTCTAAGACACTTGTGTAAAGAAATATACATCTCTATTTAATCAATTACCTTACTTCAGAAGATGAGGTGAACAATTGAAACATTTCAACTGCATCAGCTGGATCATCAAATAACCCTCGTCAAAGAACTTTCAGTTTCGCAGGGTACAAAAGAGAAAAACGGATTGCCATATCCACCAATCGCTTACAAACTGGGGCAAAAGTTTTTTGTTTTTGTGTTACCACAACGGAGTAGTCCTGGAACATCAGAATCTTCTTACCCTCCACATGGAAATCCCAGATCGTTCTGTAAGCTACCAGCACTGTTTACTTATCAATATAGTGAAAATATTTAGCTATTACAGGTTGCGGACATTGGGCCATAGATTGGCGCTCAGGGCCTATCCGATGAGCTCTTTCAATTATCCGTAGAGAACTAGGTGCAAGATTCAATGCCTTCATCAGAGGGGTTGTAAGAAATTGAACCAAATCATGGCCTTTATATGATTAGACCTCCTATTCCGTTTCTCCAAATCCTCTAATTTGGTTTCTATAGAGTTGAGTATAGTATTTTGAGCAGCAACTTTAGTATTGGATTGTAAAAGATGATCTTCGCTTACTCTCTGTTCCAACTCAGTTATACATTGGATATTAGAGGAAATATTCGCTAATGCTGATTCAATTGATTTTTGCAAGCCCTCAAATTTATTATCAAAATAAGGCAACAAGATTTTGGATACTTCAGAAGGAATTCCTGAGTGATCAGGTGACCCAAGCAATGTGTCAGGCCTTGAATCTTGCCCCTCTGTATATTCCATGAAAGACTGGTGCTGAGACATAGCTTTTAATGGGGGTTTAAGTTTTTGCTTATTCTTGCGTGTTGAAGAGGATAACAAATTTATTCATTATGTAGCAATATTTGGGGTAATACTCTAAAAAAAGAGATATAGGTCCCATGTAGTTGCAGACTCCAATACTTTAAAAATGAAAAAGAGGAAAAAAGGACTTCTGTATAAGATGTTATAACTTTTATAAAAAAGACACAAAAGATAAAAATCCCTTTCAAATGTTTTCAACAAAATAAAGGTCAGGAAAAATTGCATAAACCTTCAGAGAAAAAGATGTATTTCTTTTTAAATGACATCCAAGTACTTGCAGCAGATGGAAAAAAAGAAGCTTGAAGATAAACAGGTACTCACAAGTCCCAGGTTATAGGATTCAAAAAAAAAAGCGCCTTTATGCAGAGCTGAGCAGCTTTTTTGGAAGGAAGAGAAATAAACATCAGCAAAAAATGCAAAACGCGGGTTGAAAGGATGCATGGTAAACATTCATGAGGGGTTTATAAGTTTATGCCATTTTAGAATTTTATACCTAAAATTGAAGAATTATAATGATTACAAAAGTAATGTAGACTTTAACCTCACAATCACTTCTGACTTTCTATGCAATACATTTCAGTCTTTATATGTATGATAATCATTAGGGAGTAAAGAGAGCTGTGTAAACAAAGCCAACATTTCATAAATATGTGTTCATGGCGTTATGTCATCAGTTTTGTGCTTAAAATAAGGCTGGACAGGCTTGATAAGAAAACACTAGGGATAATATAGGGATAAAGTTGGCAGTTCTGGGTGTTCTGATTCCTCAGACGTCAAAGATGAACTAGGATGGCTTCTGGAAATAGCACATGTGGAAATGTTGCTTTTCTCAGATTAGAGACGAGAGGGCTTGGATGAAGGCCTGTAGGAGAGGGAGCAGCATAATCCAGCTGCATGTCTACCTGGTGTGGATCCACCTGAGGAGATGATCCTGGGTGAGGGGAGCCAGTATATGGTGAAGGCTGCTTTCGGGGAAAGAAATTCCCTTCTCTGGTGCCTCAGCATAGTTTGTGTGCCTCAGGAGGAGGTAGCATGGCTGAACAGCTGAAGAAATCATCTATTTGGTTTCTTCAGTTGTGGTTGAAGAGAATCGATCCTTTGGGCCAATCTTCCCCATGTTTAGAGTCAGAACCTGGCTGGTAGAAGAGCCGAAACAAGTTTTAAAGGCTTCCAAATTCAAGCCATGAACCCATATTAATTTTTTCAAAATAAATAACTACCATTTTAGGAATACTGGATATTTATTTAGCAAATAAACAATTTGCAAAAACAAAAACAAAAATTTACAAAATCTATGCATTACATTGGTACCTAGGCTAAAAAAAGACATAGGTCCATCAAGTTTAACCACTAGGAAAATAAACATATCTCAGATAAAAACCCTATAGACATAATGAATGAATGCAGCAGGGAATGAGAACTTATCACTAGCTCTTTAGAGCAAAATATTTTCATATACGTCACCTCATTAATGGCTTCTCAAACAAGTTCATAGCTGTTGTTAGGAGACGCTTTTTGGGCCTACAATATCAGGCGGTGCCCCACCGCAGGAGGGCGCGCTCGGCTTATTGCCTCCAGCGGCTGCGCTCGCAGTAGCACAGGGATTCTAGGTTTAGTGTTCTGGGGGTTGCAGCATTCTTGTTTCCCTGTAGCTGTGTTTTCCCTTTCGGCATCCCCTGCACTGAGGCTGCACAGCAAAGCTGAATTGGAGCTGTGTTGCAGCTGATTAGCAGAGTGGTTCCTGAGTAATCCCAATCTTTTCATTGGCTGCTGGGGCTTTATAGCCTCTCTGCTTCCAGTCTTCTGTGCCTGTTATAGTGTTAGCTGGGTTTATCTGTGCTGGAGAGATTTTGAGTGTTTTTCTGGATGCTGGCCAATTTAGCCTGGGTCTATCACAATGACATTAAAGATATTTTTGTCAACCACCCTTTACCAGACTCCTTGGATGAGACTATCCAATTGGCCATTAGGATTGATTGCAGACTTTATGAGTGCTGCATGGAAAACTTTTCTGCACTTACTGCACCTTCCAGACTACTCACTACCTCTGAGCCCTCTGAGTCAGGAACACTTCAGTGCCTAGGTGGGCCCATGGAAACCCACCAAGGCAAGCAGGTAATTCTTCGAAAAATCAGATTGTTTTCAATTACCTGTTAAAATTGCCTGGGATTCTTCAGTATTGCATTGTCAGGCATTCCTGGATAGTGGTGATGCCAGTAATTTTATGGATATATCTCTAGCTCGCTCTCTTGGAATCCCAGTTGTTAAACAACCTCAGTCACTATGTGTATTTGCTATAGATGATTCTCCTTTGCAGCAGGGAAAACCAACATCCAAAACTACTGAGGTTTTGGTTAAGCTGGGTGCTGCCCACTCAGAAATGTTATCATTTGTTCTGCTAGACATTCCTTCATCCCCTGTAATTTTAGGACTGCCATGGTTGCGTAAGCATAGCCCTGTAATTGATTGGGAATCTGTGCAGATTGTAAAATGGAGAGAATGCATGTGGCCCTAAATGTTTGCCAAACTCATTGCCTCTGTGTGTTGCTAGTGTCTCTGAGAATATCAAAGCAGATGCCCCACCTCTTAGCCTCGCTGAAGCTATACTTTGTTCCGCTTCTATTCCAGATCCTATACACTCTAGTAAAGCTAGTTGCACAGATCCAACTAAAACCCTGAAGCCACTGCCCACTCCTGACAAACCCCCGTCTCAAGTCCTACAAAATTTAAAGCAGGCTTCGGGGTGTCATACAAGGATGATAAGTGGTAATACAGGAAATCTGTACAGGGCCCGCGGCCCTTCCTCGGGAGGGAGGTAACATTAGGAGATGCTCTTTGGGCCTACAATATCAGACGGTGCCCCACCTCAGGAGGGCGCACTCGGCTTATTCCCTCCGGCGGCTGCGCTCGCAGTAGCACAGGGATTATAGGATTAATGCTCTGAGGGTTACAGCATCCTTGTTTCCCTGTAGCTATGTTTTCCCTCTCGGCATCCCCTGCACTGAGGCTGCACAGGAATTGGAGCTGTGTTGCAGCTGATTAGCAGAGTGGTTCCTGTGTATTTCCATGCTGTTATTAGCTGCTGGGGCTTTATAGCGTTAGCTGGGCTTATCTGTGCTGAAGAGATTCTGAGCGTTTTTCTGTTGCTGACCTGCTCCTGACAATCTGCTTGAACTCAGCCTGGACCGTCCTTTGCCTGTGACCCCGACTCTGCTTGTGCCTTTTTCTTTGTACCTCGTTTGGTGGACTGATCTCCTGTGTTTGACTTGGCTTGTTTCTGGATTCCCTGGTAATTTCTTCAGTTGCCGGCCTATCCCCAGACACCATCCCTTGCGCTGTAACTCCTGGGGGCAAACGAGTGCTGGGAGACGCAACCAGTCTCCCGAGGCTGAGCAGGGGCTGCTATAGGTGAAGACTGTGGCATAAGATTGGGGGACTGGCGTACTGACCAAAGCTCTACAACTGTATGCTCGCTTTCTAACAATTGTAGACCTTACCTCACAAGTACAGCGTATTCAGAAATCCATCTGATCAAAATCCATACTTTTCTTAGGTGCATGTTTTTTATATTTATATTATCTACACATCCTATACTTTCTCACGCTACATACAAATTGCCTTGATATGATTTTCACACACAAAACATTTATGTGTTTCACAATCATTATTACCATTAATGCAATTGTTTTGTAGTGCAGGATTTGCCTTTTTAGTCTTACATTCATTTGCTTATCATGCTCTTCATGTTAGTGTAACAAGTATTAGGCTGTATTACTGTAAATTTGAGGTGTATAAGTCATAAAGTGCACAGCAGGTGAAGCTGGTGCAAGAACAATATTAAGCTTTGATGATGTACTGAAATTAAGGACAACTGCCTTTGGTGTTTTTTGTACTGTAAACAATAAAGTATCGGGAACTATGAAGGATGTTTGGAGGAAGATTAAAGAAGCTGACAATATTATATCCTGGTTTCACTTGACAAATACAGACAGTGACACTGGAGGAGACGTACTACAGAATATATTATACAATGAAAGTATGTTTTGAAAAGAACAAAACACAGTAAAAACAGTCAAATATTGACCAAAGAATTGTTTTGATTGCAGAAACCTCCAAAAAAAAGCCTAGGAAATATAACTAGATTTAGATTTATAACGTTACACTCAGGATCCACTATCTGTTCATATTTTATATTTAGGGCCCTGCATTAATGCATTGTGGTACAATAATTTCTTTTGGCATCCCAGTGAAATAATGCAAAGCAAACACAGAAGTATCTTTGTCATTTCTTACCATCATCCAAGGCTGTCATTTCATACCCTCACAGGACATCATACTGTAGATTAATTGCAGAGGGTACATTATTCCAGTGATTTGGCCTAATGGATGCTGCAAGCGCCTTCACTGGCAGATATCCACAATATGGTTAGTTTATATTAAAAGTAAAAAAATAAATTATTAAATGAAAGTCTGTGTCCAAGAAGACAACTTGCAAGGGCTCCTGTGAAACCTTTCACCAGTCACTGAGTTCATTGGTTACCAGATCAAACCAGATTGCACAGATTTGTTGTGGGTCTGGGTTCACTTTAAAAAATTCCACGTATCCCTAGGTGTTAATTATACTAACCTGAAAAGCCTTCACCACTGGAGGTGCATTTTAAAGGGATGCTGACAGATTTGTACTTACACAGACATATAGGGTGATGATGCCAATATGAGGGCTGTTAAATAAAATAATTTCAATTCCATATATATTAGAAAGTCAAGAATGTGTGTGTGTGTGACCATGAGGAGAAATATGGAGACCTTTGTCCTTTTTTCAAAACAATAATGTTAATGTAAGAATCTTGATAAATCTCCTTTGTGTCTTAATTTATGTGTATATTTGTAACATCAGCTAAATATAGTAAGGAAGTGTAGTTATATTTAGGATTGCCTTTTAACTATCTGTAGTATTACAAAAGTACCATGTAATCTATGCTCAATGTATATACCAAAGCAGCTATTCTAAGGCCTTTATTTATAAAACAGGGAATCTGATATTCCCACAAATATTCTCTGTTGGGACTCAATTACTGCCATTGAAACACGTGGATCTGGAAGATCCCAACGAGGGAATGTTTGAGGGAATTTTGGATTCCCTGTTTTAAAAATGGAGGCCTAAGGGGTGGTAGTTGAGAAAGACTATCATATTCTTCACATGCTGATCTTTATCATCAGTCAAGTCACTTCCTGTTTATTTTCCTTGTGAACTTGCTTTTCTTTGTAATTTTGCGTGTGTCATCCTTTACCATTTAAGTAAGTTTAAATCTGTAAACCGGTTGTGACGATGTGTATGAAGTATGAAAAAACAACAATAAAAACTCATGTTGAAAAGTATTTTATTTTTTATAGTTTAACTTTAAAATCTAGTATATCTAGTGACACCTAATATGTCCTAGGGCAGGTCTCCTTATCATCAGACATCCTAAATAGAAAACTGAAGTCTTGCATCTCCTCTGCCATGCCATGGAGTTGAATGTAGGGATGCATAATACACAATTATTTATTGGAGTCTGCTTTAGGTCCCCAGTGCTAGGGAAGAAATAGAGAATCAACTACTAGCACATATACATAAGGCTGCAAAATCTGGTAATGTTTTATTAATGGGAGATTTTAACTACCCAGACATTGACTGGAGTAATGGCACTACGTGTACAGCAAAAGGGAAGAAAATGTCTGAATTTATTACAAGATAAATTAATGTTACAGTTTATAGAAGCCCCAACTAAAAATGATACAATGCAGAGTTTATAACCAATATGCATAATAAGGAGAATCTGGGTAGCAGTGACCATAATATGATTTAATTGTAGGCTGTAAACAGGAAGCAAAAACAGTAAAGTTAAAAACATTCAATTTTAAAAGACCAAATTTCCATTATTAAGGGCGGCTCTCTGTGACTTGGACTATATTGTCAATATTGTCCTCAAAGAACACAGAAGAGATAATGGGAATGTTTCACTGAAAAATATATTCCAATGGGTAATAAGTTTAGGAGGCTAAAGTAAACCCTATGTGGCTTACAGGAAGGTTAAAAAAGCCATAAAGAACAAGAAAAGGGCATTTCAAAAATATAAAAATGAAGGATCATCATTTGAAAACTATAATGAATATAACAAAAGGTGTAAAAAGGAAATAAAATATGCGAACCTTCAAAATGAAAGACAGATTGTAAAGGAAAGTAAGGCAACCCCCCCAAAAAATTTAATTTTATATTAATAGCAAAAAGATCAGATCTGAGCATGTAGGCCCCTTAAAGGATGTTGCTGGGTTGGTAACTGGGGATAAAGACAAGGCAGATTTACTAAACACTTTTTTTACCTCTGTGTATACAAAGGAAAATGGCAGAGCTGAAGTCCAAATTGCTAAATGAGTCACAATGGCTCAGAATTGATGTGATTGAGAAACAGCTGGGCACAATTAGGATTGACACCAGGACCTGATGGATCACTTCCATGTTTCCTTAAAAGAGCTGAGCTCAGTTATTTCAAAGCCGTTGTTTCTCATTTTAGAGACTCCTTAATCACTGCCATGGTACCAATGGATTGGCGTAAGGCCAATGAGGTTCCTATCTTCAAAAAGGGAGCAAAGTCATTACCAAGTAACTACAGACTGGTAAGTTTAACGTCCATAGTTGTAAAGGTCCTAGAGAGTTTGAGAACCACATGGAGGTGTTTCTGCTAGAAAATAATATTATAAATATTAGTCAGCATGGATGGCAAACAAATTTACTTTCTTTTTAGGAAGTAAGTAAACAGGTAGACAGTGGAGTAGCAGTTAATATAGTGTACTTGAACTTTGCTAAAGCATTTGACACATTACCTCAAAGACGGTTAATATGTAAGTTAGGGTCAATAGGCTTAGAAAAGCCAATCTGTAAATGGATAGAGAACTAGCTTAAATACCGCATCCAGAGTAGTGTTTAACGATTCATACTCTGGATGGTCTTGTAAGGCCCTGGTCAGCACCAGTACTCACCAGAAACCAGTCCCCCAATCTAACAACGCAGTCTTCACCTATAGCAAGCCCCACTCAGCATAGGGAGACTGGTTGTGTCTTCCAGCACTCGGTTGCCCCCAAGACTTACTGCACAAAAGGTGTTGTCTGGGAATCGGTTGGCAGCAAGCCAGGAGCCCACAGATAAAGCAGTACCAGGATTCCAACAGAGCCAAGTCCAGAAAACAAAGCAAAAGTCATATACAGAATATAGCTACATAGTTAGGTTAAGACATCAAGTTCAACCACTAGGGAAATAAACATATCCCAGATATAAAACCCTATAAGACATAAACTAACAGGTCTGTAGTTACCTGGTAATGACTTTGCTCCCTTTTTGAAGGACCTGATGTAATCCATCAGGTCCTGGTGCTTTATCAACCTTAATTTTTTCCAGCTGTTTCTCAATCATATCAGTTCTGAGCCATTGTGACTCATTTAAGGCAGTGACATTGCTATTATGAATTTGGACTTGAGCTTTGCCATTTTCCTTTGTGTACACAGAGCTAAAAAAAAGTTTAGTAAATCTGCCTTGTCTTTATCCCCAGTTACCAACCCAGCGACATACTTAAAGGGGCCTAGACGCTCAGATCTTTTTGCTAATAATACATTTTTAAAAAAATTTGGGGTTTGCCTTACTTTCCCTTGCAATCTGTCTTTCATTTTAAAGTTTTATCTCCTTTTTTCATCTTTTGTTATATTCTTTATAGTTTTCAAATGATGAAGGTGATCCTTCATTTTTATATTTTTGGAATGCCCTTTTCTTGTTCCTTATGGCTTTTTTAACATCAGCTGTGAGCCACATAGGTTTTAACTTTAGCCTCCTAAACATAGTAACCATTGGAATATATTTTTCAGTTTGCTTTTGTAGAACAGACTTGAAACATTCCCATTTCTGTTCTGTGTTCTTTGAGAACAATATTGTCTCTCAGTCCAATTTACAGAGAGCTGCCCTTAATAATGGAAGAATTGCTCTCTTAAAATTAAATGTTTTTTATCTTTCCTGTTTTTGCTTCCTGTTCACACTTTACATTAAATTAAATCATATTATGGTCACTACTACCCAGATTCTCTTTTATATGCACATTTGTTATAGGCTCTGCATTGTTAGAAAGAACTAGGTCCAGCAGAGTATAATTCTAGTTGGGGCTTCTATAAACTGTACCATAAAATTATCTTGTGTTAAGTTCACAAATTCCTTCCCTTTTGCTGTTCCTGTAGTGCCATTACTCTAGTCAATGTCAGGGCGCTTTTTCTATCTGTGCTAGAAGTTGATTTTCTGTTTCTTCCTTTGCACTGGGGGGCCTATAGTAGACTCCAATAATTAACTGTGTGTTATTCAACCCCACATTTAACTCCACCCATAATGTCTCAACCTCATCGCTTGTTGCATCTGCAATTTCTTCTTTCACATTCACTTTTGGATCACTTCTCACATACAGACAGACACCACCACCCTTTCATTTGACTCTGTCTTTATCCCTACACCAAACGAAGTTCACAAGGGCAAAACACAAGCAGAGTCCAGGTCACAGGCAAAAGTCGGTCCAGGCAGCACAAGGTCAGAAACTGGCAACAGTAAATCAGACTAAAAAGACACTGGTGACTGGGAGCAGGGAAGCTATAAAGTCCCAGCAGCCAATAGTAGTGCAGGACGGAGTCAGAAGCTGATCAGCCTCTTTAGGCTGCGTAAAGCCTAACAATGGATGCTGGGATGCCATAAAGTACATTAGGCTGCATGACTAAAGGAAAGCAGGAGCTGCTGCTATCTTAGTTCTCCGGGCTGCTGCAAATGACATCACTTGACAGAATAAACAGTGTTTTATACTGTGATGGCACACAGCACGGAGTCGTCCGGACAGCATAAGCATCTCCTAACAGGTCTAAGGTTATTAGTGGTGTAATTCAGGGTTTAGTGTGGGACCTTTACTGTTTACTATATATATAAATAATATAGAGTTGGGGATTAAAAGCTCCATTTCTGTATTTCTGTGGTGCAGACATCAAACTATGTAATGGAATTAGGTCCATACAGAATGTCTATAATCTAAAAGCAGATCTGGATGTACAGTGTGATTGGGCAGCCAAGTGGCAAATTACATTTATTTTTGAGAAATGTAAAAGTTTATGCACTTGAGGGCTAACAACATGCATGCTTCATACTGTCTAGGGGGAATATATTTGGCGAAATCAGAAATAGAAAATGATCTGGGGGTCCTGGTATATCAGACTTACTAATAGCATGCAATGCCAAGGTACAATATCTAAGGCTAGCAAAGTACTTTCTTGTATTAAAAGAAGTTGAAACTTCACCTGGAAGTTGCAGTCCGGTTTTGGGCACCAGTTCACAAAAAGGACATTGTGGAACTGGAGTGCAGAGAAGGACAACAAAACTAATAAAAGGAATGGAGGAGCTAAGCTATGAGGAGAGATTAGATGAACTGAATCTATTCTTCCTTGAGAAGAGACAAATAAGGGGGATATGATCACCCTGTAAAAATATATAATGGTCCATATAGAGAACTCTCTACCCAACTATTAACTTTAAGATTGTTACAAAGAACAAGAGAGCACTGTTTGGCCCTGATTTATAAAAGCTCTCCAAGGCTGGAGAGAATACATTTTCATCAGTAAAGTTGGTAATCCAGAAAACCTGGAATGGATCTGGTCCAGGATTCAAAACATATGCTAGCAAAAAGCAAATGAATTTTAAAAATCCATTCCATGTTATCTGGATCACCCAGCTTCACTTCCAAAAGTGTACTCTCTCCAGCCTTGGAGAGCTTTCATAAATATTAATATTAATATTATTATTATTATTATTATTGAACAGGATTTATATAGTGCCAACATATTACGCAGCACTGTACATTAAATAAATCAGGCTCTTTGTGTCTGGAGCGAGCTCCGAATAAGGAAGGTCTGTGAAAATGTGGAATCGGCTCCCACAGGAAATAGTTTCAGCAACTACTATGTATTACTTTAAGAAAAAGCTGAATGCTGTTCCAGAAGCACAGAATATAACTGGGTATTAAATCTTTAAAGTAAAGATAACAGAGACTTTTAATCCAGGGAACATTTGATTGGCTCAAGGAATCCGGAGGGATTTTTTTCCCCTGCTGGGGCAACATGTCCCAGGGTTTTTTGTTTTGTTGTTTGCCTTCCTCTGGATCTACTATGTCCATCCCATATCTGGGATATGTTTATTTCCCTAGTTAAACTTGATGGACTTATTTCTTTTTTCAACCTGACTTACTATGTATCTATGACATACTAAAGCTTTTATTTGACTGCACATCATTTGGTAGACATTTGCCAGCTATCACATTATGAAGTAACCAGATCAGGATTAAACAGATCCATAAATGTGTAGCAATGTAGTAATTTCACTGCCTGTTTATGCATTAATTTATTCTATGATAATTACTGCAGTGTGTGTTTTGCCATGTTCCAAGATGGCTGCTGTGCCCTCTGCACTTTGGGGATGAGATTATCAGTAGTTACCCAGCCTGGGGCAGGGATTCTTGGGTAAACCTTGGAGAAGGACAAGCTCTGGAGAGTGAAAGATCCAGTTGCATGCGCAGAAAAAGTATAACTTCAGACTGTAAGTTATGGCACAATCCTCTCACTGAGACATACTGAAAGGACTTTAACAAGTTTACACTGCTGCTGTTTGAAGATTGCAATGTTTGATGTTATACTGGTTTTCATATGTTGTTACTATTCAATACAGAGACTCTTTCTGCTAATACAGTGGGGATTATTGTCTGAGTATACTATTCTCATCTGGGACTGCACTTGTTACTCACAAGACCCAATTGAGTGGAGGCACTGTGCTTATGAGGGATTTCATCCTGTTTCAACATATAAAGTAAAGGCTATCCTCCTGTTCTTCCATATAGGTTGCGTCACAACACATCAGTAGCCTAGAGAGTGGGTCAGAATAGGGCTACAATAGGATGTTTCCAGTTGTACTCCAACGTTCTAAATACCTCCTTAGAAAGGACTCACTTTGCTTCTAAGAGGGAGTCCTATGTACTTCATCAATGGACATCCTTGGGTATTATTGGAAGTTTAATGATAATAGAGATCAGGAGAATAATTTGATCCAGTCTTGTACTTTATGATCCTAGAAGAGCAGTTTATGACCTATTTATATCTTTCTGGCAATTGTACCTTAATAGGACGGGTAAGGATAGTGAGTGTGCACTGCAGTCATTCTTTTGGAGTTTATATCATCACTTACTGGAGGTGATCGCTTTTGGGGACATATTGGATATACTGTATATGTGAAGCTAAATCTTTTGGGTGAGCAGTGAAGCAGTGAAACTTACATTAACCAAAACGATTTCTGGAAAAGAATCAGTCACTGCCATTGAAACACATGCACCTGAAACATTCTCCACCAGGGAATGTTTTGATGACCGTCAGATCCACTGCTTTTTCAATAGACTCCTTTGTGTTATATTTGAAGAAAAATGGTTCACATATACTCATATATGTGTATACACAATTTCTTTTTTTATTGAGCTTGTGATCACTGTAGTTTTCTGTTGTATATATTTATTGCACATTGTGGGGATTGTATATTTTTCATGGGTTTAATAAATGTGATATATAAAAATTACTTTGTTTATTTTATGTTTTGTATAGCAGTTCTCGTTTGTATTAGGGTCATATACTTTTCCAAAGGATAGTTTGTGTGCTGTTTTTGTATGCTAGCAAAACCGCTTTTTTTCTCTTGCCCTTGTTTGGATATTTAAAGTTAACACAATTGACTTATTTACTAATATTCACTTTTAAAGTTTTGCTTTATTCTAATGTTACCACTAGATGGCACAGTGATACCAATATTGTCAACAGATCTCTAGATTTGTAAAT
>NC_092865.1:24928778-24931896 GCF_032062135.1 Pyxicephalus adspersus | reverse complement strand
AGATGTGTCTTTATGGCACCATTTGCTCTCAGTGTAAAAATATACCTTGACATGATCATATCAGCAGTTGAGGGGTCTCCATTGGGGAGTGGAGTGGTCTTAAATGGATCATCCGCTCCCACCCAAACACAAAGCTTAGGAGACTCAGTAGTTATTACACAATTAAAAAATAGTAAAGCCATTTAAGTGTTTAAAAAAGCTTTAATAACGTTGAGAGAGACACTGATATCATCATGTCAGCAATTCTCACTGCATCATTAAAGACCACTCACTACCAGAAAAAGATCCAAAACATGAAAAGTCTACGACTGGTCATGGTCTAAAATAAAACATAGACTACTGTCAGTGAATGGGGAATACTGAGGGTGGAAGTGGTTGAACCCAAAGTTGATGAGACAAAGCATAGCAAACTCAGTGTAAGGAACTTACTTGTCCAGCGAGCCCGCGGCGTCCCTGGGGATCACAGCCGCAGAAGGAGATGCCGCCGCAGCAGATTTGTTTATACTCATCGAAATGATGATGTAAAATGTGTTCTGTACACCCTCTATCCCATTAACCGAATAAAAATTTATAACAGTAGAAGTGGTATATATTATATATGTTATATTGATGTATTCCTTTTTATTATTCTGAGTATGATTCATGCAGTCAATTCCACATTTATAAGTAATAAAAACAAGCATAGAGGAAAACCAGAAAATGTAATAAAATGCACAGTTTCTTAGTCAGTAATTACACTGACTTACATTACACCTGTTTCTGGGAGCAACCAATGTGAATTTTACACCTGATGGCTTTTTCGGCAAGAGGCCCAAGCAATGTGCTGCATACATATAGGAGATGACTTCGGACTCTATTTCTTAAACAGGGAATCTGACTTTCCCTCAAACATTCCCTGGGGTGAATCAATTACTGCCATTGAAACACATCTGGAAGATTCCCACGAGGGAATGTTTAAGGGAATGTCAAATTCCTTTTTTAGAAATAGAGCCTTAGTGAATAGTAATTGGAGCTAATTCTGAACATTATTCATGTCTTACCTTATATATCTGGTTGTTAGAATTACATATATACACATGCCCTTGGCTAGAATACTAATAAAATCCATGTAACATTTTCAGTAGCATTAAATTGAAAAAATTCAAGACTGGTTGAAAAGTATTCATAGTGCTGACCAGTTCTTGTTACTGGCAGTGTATGGACTACATTTACAACAGCACTTATAGCACAGCACACAGTGATGTGTAAACTAACACACTGGAACATACCGGACAGGTCTGAAATGGGCCCCAGGGTTTATGGTAATTATTTAATTACATATTAAATAAAGGGTTTATTTAAAATGAAGCTGTCACTCAATAAGCAAATTTTAAGAGTAGGCCAATGTGCGACAGCTATAATTTTATTTTTTTAAAGCCGAGTGCCGGCCATAGTGAATAGGTAAAGCTCTGGCTATTCACAAAGCTTGCACTAATATTCACACACATTCCTGTTGGCCAAGGAGGCAAAAAAACATATTAACTGGCCAAGAGGACTATGAGAAGGAACAGAAGGGAGTAGGTGTTTAGCCAGACAGAAATTAAAGGAATCCACTGCTATATTGAAATAAATTCCTTTTAGATTTGCTCACTGGTTGTTGCAACATAATCTTGGCTACAACAATCCCAGTGTTACCAACTCTGCATAGGTCGCAGTAGCACATAAATTGTTGTGTGCTGCAAATGTTTGCATATTGTATTCTTTATGAATTACAGCAGCATATATGTAGCGTGTGTGCATTATGTAGTAGTATAGGGATTGTTGCATTTGCATTGATGCATGAATTGCAACTATGCTTCACCAATCCTTGTGCCAACTATATAGCAACTATTTTTTTGACACACAAATTGTTGCCTGCAGTAGCATGCATTTAATCTTCAGGAGTGAGCTGACAGGTTGACAGCCCTGTTTACCAACACATAAGAGTAAAAAATTTTTTTCTGTAATAGTCAAAAGGGACCATAGGTACACCTTTAGTGACAGAGTCAATTTACAGACAGCAGAGGATTAAGGTTATGTTTTGGGGGAAGCTAATTTTAGTGGTATATTGAAGTGATATGTTGTTGCTAGTAGCCATGGAAAATTATATATAATTTGCTGATGACTTGGTGAGCACATATCATATATACATGAATATCAACCAATTTTATTTGTTTGAACCTAGAAAAATAAAGGAAAATTTTTTGACTTGAGTGTAAACCTGGGCCACAAAATGCGACTGTTACTGCTAGCATACAAAACATTAACCATTAGAAATGCCAATAAAATCAGTGGAAAGAAAATAAAATCACATGGCTTACTCTTTATATAACTGTCTTGTGCTTAAAGCGTACCTAAACTCAGAAATTTCACTTTTCATATAAGGGTAGACAATCCTTTTATGTAAGGTAAAAATTTTGTTTGTTTAGGTTTTTTTTAAGTGCAACAATTTTTTTTTTAAAAGGGGTACAGCACCGCCCCCTAATTCCGATCGAGAAAAAATGGGAGCGCAAAGCCTCCTGGGGCTACATCACAAATCCCGGAAGGCTCTTGGGTACTCATCTGGGGCATGCGCAGAAGGAGCCTTTTCGCGAAAAGAGAAAAATTTGACGATCTTGTGAATGCACAGTAACAACCGCAAGTTTTTTATCCAAACTACGTCGCCTGATCTCGCGCCTGCGTCTGGTGACGTGGGAAGAAGAACCAAGAAGAAGAGGCAAAGATGGCGCTGCTCTGTGTCTCTAGGAGCATTATACATTGGTGAACAAAGGCCTGTTCTGGAGAGATTAAAGTATACAAAACAATATTGGTTGCCATTCATTGTTGTTCTCGGTTTCTGAAAATGCTAGTATTCTAGCTGTCATAACCATCTGATTCTGACCTAAAGCAAGAATACAAATCAATGGTTTAACATTGCATTGCATGGTTTAACATCTGCATTCCTATTCGCAGTCATAATTCCTCAGAATGTAGAACACAAAAGAATCAGTATAAAAGCCAGGAATCTAGCATTTTCAGAAATGAGTCAGGTAGACTCAATATTTCTCTTATTTAAGGTTTTCATTACTTAACCACCTTGCCGTTAAGCCCGACCTTCGTT
>NC_092865.1:24823469-24925328 GCF_032062135.1 Pyxicephalus adspersus | reverse complement strand
GGAGAGTCTTGAGAGGAGCTTAGAAGTGTGAGACTTTCAAAAGGGGAAAAGGCTGTGTTGCAGGCCCTGACGAAGACATAGAAGCAAGCGCCTGGTGGTAAGTACACATTTTACTACAGTCTGGCCAAGTACTGAAAACTGGTGGGCATTAGGGATTCTTCCTGCTATGCATTGTTAAAGCAGATATTTTATAAAAATGAATGGTCCACTGCTACCCCAGCCCTCTGCTGCCATGGATTTTAAAATTATTAGCTAAAAAATATATTACATTGCTTTTGGCTGTCACAAGGTGACATTGTCGGTGTTGACCTTATCTGTACTTTATCCAAGCTGGGATCAGTAAAGGTCACTTTTTAAATATGAAAGATAGTAGGGGGTGGGGTACTGACAGATCAGGGGAACTTCAATTAGCATGGACAGCCAACTTTATTTTTATCACACGTGCTGCACAATATTGCACTGTGCCATATTTATTTCAACGCAGGGTGTTTGTGGTGTTCGTCCATCTGGCGTGTAGATATCACTGTTCTAGTTGTTTACACCTTAAGACAATCTATATTGGTGTTGTTGTTGGTTCCTGTCCTGCTCTGCTCTGAAGATGTATTACAGACATTGCTATGTATATAGTTGGTGAATCCTGTAAATAAACCTGGTTTAAGTTACCCTGCCTCCTTGATTACCGGACACAACAGTGTTGGTTTGACCTGCAGCCATAAGCAAGCAATAATAAGGGCAAATTGCCTAGTTCTGCACAGGAGCCCACTGTTGGCTGGGTTTACGATTATCCCCACTCAGACTCCCACCAGCTTTGGTTTGAAAGGCACTGTCAAATGAATGTATTATTTTAATGATGATTCTGCACAAACATAACCATCTACAGTGCAGATATCAGATGCTACACTGAGTCTTAGTAGAATTAAGACATTCTGCATGTTATCAAGGTGAGAGCTCTTCATCTTTAACTGGTGACAGACAGCTGATTATATGCTATTCATATATCACTAGAGAAATATATGTCTTCCAGACTAAATAGAGAAGTATATGTCTTCCAGACTAAATAACAAATATAAACAAAATAATCCCCCCCCCATCCCTACAAAAACAATGGAACCTACATGTTTCTGATCTTGTTTGCATTGTCTGATGTATCATAAAATGTTTTGTAATGTTTATGATTTTTGTACATTCCTTGGTATTTCCTAATAAAAAGTATTCTTAAAAAAACAAAAACAAAAAAACAAGGGAACCAACAATTTTCTCCAAAATAACTTGAAACTGAAAAAAAAAAAAAAAAATTAAAAAGGGGGGGAGCCCCTCCCCTTCTGTCTTTAGCACTGCGGTGGTAAAGACAGAATGGGAGCGCAGAGCCTCCTGGAATACACGTGTCACGTATCCCAGGAGGGTTCAAGCTGCTCCTTCTGTGCATGCGTGATCTCGCAAAAAGAAAAATCTCTTGCATGTGCAGTGAGATCGGGACTTTTTTTTTAAGTAACAGAAGGCTACATCACCTGATCTCATGCCTGCACAGTGCGGGATCAGGTGACATAACCAGAAAAAGAAAGTAGATTGCGGTGCCTGGCACTTCCTCGAAGAAGGATTTCAGAATGGCACAGGACTGTATTAAGGGGGGCAGCACTGGGGGAATCAAGGGAACTGGGGAAGTAAAGGTAAGTGTGATTTTTTTTTTTATATATTTAAAGTTAAGTTCTACTTTAAACTGGAACTCTGGTTGAGAAACTCCGCATTAGAGAAGTCACAGCCCATACTACCAGGAAAATGCAGTGTAAAATTGTAAAGATTCAAACTAAAGTAGGGTAACCATATAAGAAAACTGCATAATTAAGCTGAGCAGTTCAGCCATGATGCCAGTTAGGCATCAAACAAACAGGCATGATGGGATAAGTCTGGCAGGACAGTGGTAATCTCCCTATTTCTTCACACAAATCTCCTTATTACTGTATATAAATAATATTTTGTATGCCATATTGGTTCCTAAGTATTTTTCTGATATGTAACATCTTTTGCAAACAGGCAAATGTGTTAGCTTTTCATTTTTTTGTGAATAACCCAAATAAAATATGTAAAGAACACATTTTCCTAGAATTCTATAAACGTATCAGGCTTTCAGCTTAGATAGTGCTTTTGTATTTGTTGACCCATTTAAAATATGATAAATTGGATTATACTTCATATAAGATGCAGCAAGCACTGAGAATGCATAGCATGCTTACTGCTTGCTCTGACTTTCCCTTCCACCCAATTTGCAGTGCTTGGTAACATTCACAGTATTGTATGTAAGCAGCCCTGTGTAACCTCTGCCATAATTGATCAGTTAAAGAAATAACAGGAATCTTGGAAAATAAGTGACAACATTCTTTGTGTAATAATTAAATCACAGTGTTGTCACCCTTTGCTGCTGCAGTGCCATGCCAATCTACTACTATAGGCTTTAGTGACCTACAGCACACTGCTCCAACCAGAAGAAAGTACACAACCCTTTGCAACTTCTCTACTAATATTACTCAGAATGTATACCAATTGGGGAGATTTCCCATTACTTTCTGTCCTAATAAAAAAGGAAAAATAAAATAAAAAAGGAAAAATTGCCCAATAGGCATGCAAAAGGCATTTTAGCCTGAATTTTAAGGTTTAGCCCCAAGAAGATACCAAGCAAAAAAAATACATCAACTGGTGTGGTTATGTATTCATTAATCATGCATTAAATGCTTTTTAAATTAAACTAGTCTAAGTACCGGAATCTGACTTGGCATTGGCCTTTTGTAATTTCTTGTATAAGCTAAGGTTAGCCAAAAGCTGCACGCAGTCTATAATACCATGTAAATGAACACTAATTATCCATTAAGGAAATTTCACCACAAGCGCAGAGCTGGAATGCAACAGTCATAATTTAATCCTTCCATTACTGAACACAGTTTGCGGAATATGAGCCTGGATCATCCACTTGTAATCACAAAAAATATCTTGGTTATTGAATCCTATAAGGTCAATGCTACAATATTAATGTATGTTTCATAAACAATGCCTCTGTGGCTTTTTCAGTATAAGGTTCAATCTGAAATCTCCAAATTAACATTTATAGTGTGGGAACTGGTAGAAGGTAACATACATATGCAAACCTAATCTAGATACTAGATACACAGAAAAGAACAGGAGATAGGCACACCCACCTAAGATAGCATATTATTTTTAATCTAAATACTATAAAAATGCAATAACAAAGATGAAATAAATATTATATCCATTCCCTAGGATAATATGTTCCACCAAGAATCCAGCTCACCATGGCCATAGATGATAATCTGCTCTTTTGCAGTACAGGGAACTGTATATAGGGACCCACTGGAAAGCTCTTACTACATTAAATACCACCTGAAAATGCTGTGTGCAATGAGCTGCCATTTCCAGGGCCTCATGGTCTTGCTAGGCATAACCCAAAAGGCTGGGAACATCCAAGGGTAGAAAACGATTTATACGAGGGGCAGTGCCAGGGAGATGAGTATAGCGGCGTTAAATGCATTTCTTTTACACCTTGCGGGACAATTTTGGGTTCTAAGAGAGTTGGATTCTAATTTTATTTACCCCTATGCATATCTTTAAAATGGTGAAAAAAATCAATTTTTTTGAAATATTTGGAGGAAATCCAATCCCCAATGGATTGTGGTAGCATAATGAATTCATTGGTTAACTAAATGGATAGAATATGTTTGAGTATTTTTTTTTTATAAACTTTATTTATAGACACAGAAAAGGCAATGTACAAAGTTATAACCAAGATATCATCAGAACAGTACAAAGCTAGAGTAAAAGAAAACAAACAATAACAGGCTCAAGGTTAAGCTGCGTACACACATCAAATTTTTCTCGCCCAATAATCGGCATCGGCCAGATATTGGATGAGAATCTGGCGTGTGTACAGCCCAGGTCGTTCATCGTCCGTGGATCCGTCCTGGCGGATCCACGGACGATAAACGATGAGCGATCCTAATGCAAGGAAAGGGGGAGAGCGCGCAGCAGGCTGCCGCTCCGTCGTTCTCCCCCTCCCCTCTCCATAGAGCAGAACGGTGCTGTATGTACAGCATCGTTCATGCATCTTGCAGCCCCTTGTCGTTGGAAAGGATCGTGAAAGATCCTTTCCAACGACAAGAATTGCACGTGTGTACGCAGCTTTAGTGTTACAAAGATCGGGCCGTAGAAAACATCAGCAATATGCAAAAATCATGGCAAGTATCAACAGTTCGAAATAGTACATTGGTATAACATCATTTGTGCCCGTTCCTTGTTGTATGAGAATTAAACAGACTAACAAAATCACGTCATGTCTGACTGTGTCCTCCATTTTCTAAAATTTTCCTTTTGCCAAACAATACTTGAAATAAAAAAAAAAAAAAAAAAAAATAGAACATCGGTTCATAAACTATTGAACCAAAATAAAAACAACCAAAACTCGGGGTGGGGGAGGGAGGAAGGGAAACTTTTCTGTTCCGGTATATTAGCACCCTATTTCTTTAATTTTTTTTCTATTTCAATGTCATCTCTATGTCATGGTGTGTCTTATCACTCGAGGCATAAAGTGGATCCCATTTAATGGCTTATCACACTACCCATAGGGGGTCCCGATCTTATGGAAAATGTAAATTGTGCCACGTGGAATAGCGATACCGGTGCAAGACTTGGCACAATTCAGCTGGCTCTAGGGAATATTCCATATAAGCATACCATTTATCAAAAAATGTTGTCACAGCTTTGTCATCTGCCTCTGCCACCTCTAACAAATCCCTACGGTATAACATACCCATTGAGGATTCTATCAGTTTCAATCGGGGTGGATCTGCGTGAATCCACTGTAGCATTATTGCCCTAGGGGCGGCCAGTAAACACAAGGATATCCAGTTTTTTGTCCCCTTAGCTAGTTTACATACCTGTACATCCCAGTTCCCAAACACACATAGAAGAGGTTCCATTATCAACTGTAGGTTCGTTACTTTCTTAATGTAGGAAAGGTTATGTTTGAGCGTCACTTTTTCGCAAACACATCTCAGACATTTAGTTTGCCTGGTCAGGGCATTGAGGTGTTCATCAGTAAGCGGGCGGAATACCTTATAGGCTCTGTGGACAATCTTAAATTGTGTTTCTCTCCCCAGTTCGTTTGGAGTAGCCTGTCTTACAGCAAGATATCCCTGCACTATTTTATCATACAGGGCCGGGATATCAAAGTCTTTTTGCCAACCTTGGGACAGCCCAGCTGAAAGAGGTTTAGAGTAGAGCATTAGTAATCTCGGATAAATGGATGATATAGAAGGAGATATTACAAACAGCAGATTATCAAATCTATCCCTTTCCACCACCTTAGCCGGATTCAATAGTATCGCCTTACAGAACCCCCTATATTGTAGATAATATAGTGGGTGTGCGGCCTGAGGGGGTAGGGCATAATGCCGAGCCAACACCCTCAATGTTACCGGTCTTGGAAGATCTGGTGAGAAAAAATCACCCACGGTCCGTAGGCCCTTTGCTGCCCAGACTCAGTAGCAACTATGGTCCAGAGCTTGGTGGAACTGGGGGTTGCCTTGAATCGGTAAATATTTAGACAAAGAACATGGTAACTCCAGGTTACGTCTGAGTTCCTTCCAAGTAAGTATCATATCCCTTACCAGTATGTTGTGTTTAAGGTGTTGTGGAAGTTGTGAAATTTTATTATGTAAAAGTGCTACGAAGTGCCAAGGATGGACTATGCTTTTTCCGTTTGTAGCGGATACAATAAACGTGGAAAAGATACCATCTTGACAAGGTGGCATCGCCCCAAGAATGACAATGGCAGCCTACCCCACATTCTTAGTTCGTTTTGTATTTTTTGGAATATTGGCGGGTAGTTGAGTTTGTTTGAGTATTTTAAGACTTTACACCCTTCCAGACAATTTTACAAAAGGGTTGACTTTTATATAACTACATCTGGGACTACCAAGGGATCCTGGGAGTATGTAAGAGTTGTACAAAGTTAGCATGTGATTCAATTTGACAGCAGCCTTGCAAAGCCCAAATGCTTGTTTTGCTTGTAAGATCACTAAAAATAACATTTCTATGGATTGGCTGGTGCCCATATATTTGCCTAATATTTCTTTGGTTCTGGATTAAAGTATTAATATTATACAGTAATAGCAGTATATAAATACTCATAGCAACCTTTAAAGGTCACCTCCATGTGTGTTTATGTCTCAGTAAAAGTCAAACATAAAAAGCTATGTAAAAAATGTACTTAGATGTTCAGAAGTAGCCATTGAATAGCAGGGGTTATTGTTACTTCCTTCTCCTTGGGGCATGGTATGAATAGATGATATGAGAGTGTACGATTTTCACAGGCTTCATGCTGTTTGGTATCTTTCATTTAAACCCATTTGTGCAGTGGGTGGTAGCTCATTCATAATCTTTTCCAAAGGACAGTATGAGCATGGTGCCGGGCTGTGGGAGAATCCCTAAGGGAAATTTGATTTATGGCTAGTTTCAAACCAATTTTAACTTACAGTCGTGCTGATTATTCATGCACTGCCAGTATTTACTCACCTGTTCTAAGAAATGTAGTAAAATATTCTTAAGTTCTAAAAACAATCCAGTTTTTAAAGTGAACCAGTATAGCTTTACAAATGTTTAAGGTAACAACATTGCTGAAGTGCATAATGCTTTTGGGACTTACATGTATCTTGAAACTCTTTAAAGTTTTGCTGATTTTGGCCAAAATACCAGATTTACTTTAAGGACCATGCCCCTTACCACCGGGCCAGTCATGAAGAACATTGATAATACCTGAGAGTGAGCCATGAGCTTATCCATACCAAGAAGAACCAGATATATTCTTTGATCCTGGAGGAAGCAGAGAAAATAAATATTTGGATATGTGTAGAAGGCAGCATAGGATTGTAGGCAACCAGTTGCTTTGTATGGGCAATTTTAAAAATCCATTCCAGGTTTGCTGGATCACCCAGGTTCACTGATGAAAGTGTATCTTCTCCAGCCTTGGAGAGCTTTAATAAATCTGGCCAATAATACAGTTATCATTTTCAGTGTTCTAGTTGTGTCTGCTCTAATTTATGGAATATGTCAGCATCAGCATATTTCAAACCATGGTCCTTCACACTGCATTGCAAAGACCATAATAGTATAGTGGAGGTTTTCCTTAGTGAAAATGAAGATAAGCTTTATTGTATTATTTTCTATTTAGAAATGGTTTGGGGTTAATAATATGGCCAGATGAGGATACCCTAAACATCTGGCATTATTTCCTATTGATTTTATGTTTATATAAAAAGGTTGTCTGGTTTGAGTTATTTTCTACAAAACATGTTGTTATCAGGGCAGTGGAGTCAGAAGCAATTATTGTTTTCCTGAAATCAGAGTCAGCAAAATTGTATTGACTCCGGCTCTGACTCCACAGCCCTGACTGTTATAATTAATGGTTTGGCCAAGCACAGCATGCACAAGCATTATGATACTACACTTGTGTTTGGAGGCTTGCTTCTGGCTTTGGTAGCAAGGCATTGATTGTGTCTCTACAGTCATATTTCTAGTGTATCAGTATGATGCTGATCTTGTCTCTGCGGACATGTCTCTGATGTATTAGTATTGCGCAGATTCTATCTCTGCATACATGTTTCTGTTAGTACAGTACTGATCCTGATTCTGTGTATATGTCTCTGACATCTTGGTATTGTGCTGGTTGTATCTGTGTGTTGGGTTAGTATAGTATTTATTGAGTCTCTCCAGACATATATATTTTAGTCTGTCAGGGTGGTACTGAATCTGTCTCTGTGAACATGTTTCTGCTTGTCATTTGATGCTGATTGTTTCTCCGTGGACATGTTTCTGCTTGTGTCAGGACATTACTGATTGTGTTTTTGTGAAAAATACTGGCTTTGTTGGTGCAGTACTTATGTTGTCACTGATATTATGTTAATGCTAGTGAATGCATTCATTTGATTTTGATCTAAAATCTGTAATTAATATAATAGTCTTATTATTGTTTTACTATCTAATCTTTAAAACATCATTATTATTTCTGTATATTGTGTGTATACTTAGGGGAAGACGTGGAATGGCACAAAATAACTGGTCTAGTGTAAATGTGCAAATCTGGCTTGGGCATATAGGGCTTTAAAGTTCTCCAAGACGGGAGAAGATAAACTATCATGGATGAACCTGTGTGATACTGCAAACTTTTTAATGGATTTGGGGCAGGATTTAAAACATTTGCCAACTAAGAACAAATTATTTTTAAGAAATTCATTCCAGGTTTGCTGAATCACTAACGTTCTCCCATGATAGCCTATTTTCTCCAGTCTTGAAGAACTTTAATAAATCAAACTCATAGTCCATGGAGGTAAGACAGCATCGGGAAAGTGCACTTTGTGAGGACCAAGCTAGTAGATAGTTTTTGACTAATTGTGATAAAATATTTTATAGCTACTGTAGGGGACTGCCTTTTTCTATCTGCTAGCTGAGTTGTAGCAGGTTATATAGGAAAATGCTGGAAGTGAAGGGGCAGAGAACATGTGCTCAGTCAGGGTAGGTGCGTGCATGCCTTCCAGAACACACTGACTGCTGTGTCTGTGTGTAGTTGAGAATTATATTATTTCCCTCTGTATTAATGGGGTATATGTGATTCTGTTATCGGAGATCACTTTGGGAAATCCCTACTGTCCGTTTATCAGCTACATACCCAAATATATATTTGCTCTGCCCTTTCAGTTATCTTTGCTGATCTGCACCCTCTGTCTAGTTACAGCTAGCATAGGTTAGGCATCAGATGGCCCAAAGGTATTGCATTGGCAGATTAGTGTGATTGCTAGGGTCTAAGCGATAGTGCAGATAGATTGTTCCTGAACTTCAGAGACTTTGCCTGCATCCCTGAAATGCAGGATTACAGCATACACAGCCCAATTGCCACTTGGAGGATCTCCTTGCTACTGTCTTCAGGATCATGTCATCAGGACATCTTTGCTACCGTCAACTCCAGGGGCCCCTGCAACTCATCCTGACACTGATCATAACTGGAGGTATTTGTGGTTATAGACTGTATATATACCTGGGTATATCTGTGCACAATTCTCCTCGGGACTCTGCTACACTGTTTCCCCGATGATAAGACACTGTCTTATTTTTTTTGGAAGGCCAAAATATGCTCTAGGGCTTCCATAACAGGGCTACACTACACTAAGTGAAACCTTGGGTGTAGGCATTCTGAGGAAGAGGGAGGGAAAGGGATTATAGGTAGTCCCTGAGTTAAGGACATCCGACATATGGATGCCTCCTAAATATGAATGGGGCTTCCCTGCTCGCTTTGTGCAGACTTACATACAAATTCAATTTAAGAACAAATCTACAGTCCCTATCCCGTATGTAACCCGGGGACTACCTGTACTCACTGCTCGTAAAACTAATTTTTGACATGGCATTAGTATTAAACTAATTAATTCCTAAAAGTCTGGACACGGTTTATTTATTTATTCATTTTAAAAAGAGAATCAATGAAATTTACATTTTGCAATGAATGTAAAATTGCATTTGCAATATTGTTCCAATTTATAAAAGTTTATACATTCAAAATTATAATTATTATTATCATTAAATAAATATAAATATATATATATATATTATTATTATTATTATTAATAATAATATTATTAATTAATAAACAGGATTTATATAGCGCCAACATATTACACAATGCTGTACATTAAATAAATATCTGATCTTTTTGTGAAAATGCTGCTTTGTGGTCCTTATATTACTGCTTGCATAACCATAAATTGAAGTTTTTAGTCACATGATCTCTGCTGACTGATCTCAGCTCACATTAGAGGGTATTAGAGGGATCCTAGAGCTATGATTTCTGCAGGAAAAAGTGGTGCATCCCCTCTGTTACTTTTTTATTTATCCATACCAGCAAGATTTCCTAATCACCTCTTCAGAATCACAGAAGGCAAAGAAAATCTATAGGGGGTTATAACCCATTCCCTCTGTAATTAAAGTTATTATTTGCATTTTAACCCTTTACTGCCATGATTTCTAACTGAGCAACTACACTAGATCACCCCTAACAGTGGGGAAAGTGATGCACCACAATCCCCACCACCACAACACAAGCATTGAGACATGACAACTAAAGAAATGTAAACTTAAACTTAAAATCGAGTACAGCACTGTACCCTGTATGTTAAGAGAAGTACAGGGAAGACATTAGGGTTCTGATATCTCAATTAAAAGTAAAAGTTTAAAAAACCTTGCCCCTTATATACAAATTCAAGAATAGGTACTCCTATGACACACATGTAAATTATTAATAATTGCATAAAACATGTTGGGTATGCTATAGCAAGACAAATATTTATCTTCAACAACTCCAAGTGATGCCTGTAAAAGCTAAGCAGAGTAAATTGTTGCCTATGTCCTCTTTTGTTTACTGTGGTTGATCACCATTTCACAGACACACAAATTTTATTTGGCATTGATAAACAGTAGAACAAATATTGTGTGACAAATTGCAAACACAGCCAAGGTTTTTAAGTAATCTTCATCTTAAGGCTTAAAATGTGCATTGTAACTGGTGTGTACAAAATATGAGGTTAAAAAAAGTCATAGCGAGCCTGTGCTCACATATGCATACTAAAGTGCTCACATTTTGCAAACAAGTTCCCAGACATTTCTGCATCTATCCGCATTGGGGAGCAATTCATTTTTAATGTTCACTAAAATCCTGGTAATTTTTCTTTGATGAATCTTGGTAGCCTTTTAGCCTTCAAATGTAAAAAAGATTAGATTTCTCCAAGCTCCACTACGACATGGCACTGTGTGTTGTAATCTTTGAGGATGTTTGAGAAAAGACAGTTTTACATGAAAAACACCTATAGAGCTTGGGTTTGCTTTTTTTAAAGCTCAATTACTGATTGTTAGGAATATGTGAATAGATTATTACCCATAGTGTAGGCACGACTGCACTTTAAATACCAAATGTATAAAGTTCTGAGTTTCCATCATTATTACTAAAGGCCTGAATCACAACAGAAGATATTTTTTCCCAGTGTGTCAAACACAGATGCTAATGGCAAGAAAGAAAAATTTAGCTTTGGCTTGCTAGAGCTGAGCTCACTGAGCAATTTACAAAATAAACATTCCAATTAGATTATGACTTGGGTACTCTGCAGATTTTCACTACTTACAAATCAGAGAAATAATAAAGATGGCTGTGCACCCTGCAGACTCTGTGAATTATGTATTGCGAGTTTGGATGCCATAATTGATTTTCGAGGTGGGGGAGGGGAAGGGCAGTAGGGGACTGCTGAATAGACTACATATAAGTACACTGAACACAGCAGAGTAATGCACTCACTGCTTCCCAATCTAATTTCTGCTACCTTCCCAATAAAAGAAAGGAAGCTAATTACACAAGGTTGAACACAGCTGGTGCTAGATTTTATCCAGGATATCTCTAATTACAGCACATGACTTTAATTTAATATCCAGGCTGATAGTGTATGCAGTACAGCACACTTCAGTGTAGTCACTGCATTATTAAATGTCTCATGATAATGATTAGTTCAATTTGCCAGCACACACCTGGCTACAGTACTCGGCTTATGCAATTCATTAATTTTTTTTTTGTTAGGATATTTTAAATGAATATGGTGCAGTTATTATAGTAAAATCAACCATTTAACAAAAAAGTTAAAGATTGTGTTTTAATCCCATTTATTTACACATTTAGCATAAGGGATTAAAGATATATTAAGTAAAAATTAGCATAGTTTGGAGTTTTCATTTCTCCCCATTTTGCCATTATTGTGAAATGCATTGTCAATAGCAAAAACAAAACTAAGGTTAGTTTTGGGTACAATGAGTTTTAAATGGCTCCTAAGGGTTGCAGAAGCCAATTTACACTATTCAGGACTTAGTATTGTACCCCTGGGTAGTCTCTCTAAAGGAAAAAAAAAAGAAGAGAAATAAAGTCAGTTAAGACATTCAAAACAACCACACAAATAGTGATCAAATATAAAAAAGGAAAGAAAAAAAAATACACCAAGAGCATCTCAGACAACTTGAGAGTCTCTCCAACTGCAGTGAGCATGTGGCAGGTAATATTAATTTTGTAACAGGCCCTATGTATTATCTAAAAGTGAATCTCATGTCAATTCTTGCTGACACATGAATCCCAGCTCCATTCAAGGAATATCAGTGTGTCTGGTAGGGGGAGGATGTAAACATTCTGCTTATTTATTCACAAAAGAAAATTACATGATATTGTACATTAAATATCACCTAACAATTTCCTACCCAACCCTGCTTTTCCTGACCACTTCTGTTCATTAGATTTCAGTTCTTTCAATCATGGAGCCTTAGCATCACATGTCAGTGTTACCATCTTCCTTTTCCCAGGAACCTATACATAACACCCTACTGATCCCTTCCACCAGCCATATTCTGCCTGCATTGGATGGAGAAAGGAAGAGATCTAGTGATGATCTCACTGTGTCAAAAATAAGGTGTTTAATGAAAAAGGTAGATTGTAAGCTCTTCAGGGCAGGGTCCTCCCCTCCTCCTGTGTCACTGTCTCTATTTGTACGTCATTTGTAACCCCTATTTTTATGTACAGTGCTGTGTAATATGTTGGTGCTATATAAATCCTGTTTATTATTATTATTATTATCATTATTCGTATTAATAATAATAATAATAATATTAATAATAATAATAATTATTATTATTATTAATAAAATGTTGATGAGGTGGGAAAAGATAAACCATGGAAGGCAAATTATAGGCAGATTAAACTTTATTTTTACAATTGTGTTTACTGGGGACTGGCTAAATAGAAAAAAACGATTTTGATCACTGACTGAATGTTGTCTGTAGCTCTCTTACATTGAACCATAAGAATATGTTATGTTCCATGTCCAATTGAACCAAGTAGAACTTCTAAGGAGTGATCTAACAGAATATTGTAGATGATTGGTACTCAGTAAAGTAAGGAACACTAGGATGTCCAATTAAAAAAAAGTGACTCAAAAAAAAAGCTCACCTGACATCAAACCAAGAGATGAAATTATGGAGTATCCTGTCATTTTCTAAGGTTGATTGACTTTGGGGGATGGAAGGATTCTTGTCACCAGGCATACTCTGACTTTTGACACCATCACAAGGGTATAAAATAATCAATATAAGCAGCCATCAATATCTTAATAAGCAGAGTGATCACTGCAGGAGTGTATATGTGGAGTGGACAGTGTCAACATGAAAAACACCTACAATAATGAATGGGCCTTGATTTTCTGTTAATAGACAATAATTATTATTTTCAGTAGTGCCTTGCGTCACCGTCCTGCCATTTAATGTATGAGAAGCATAATTTACAGGATGCGTTGTACTACAGGGTTAGGGACACAGTTACACCGTGTTACGGTATGGTATAGACATCTTATGAGCATGATGATTTAGAAATAACAAACTTACTGTAGCAGATAGGGTCCTGCTGCCCACTGAAGGATCTGAAAAGTGGATATGTTTGGACTTTATGAATAGTTTCATGAGTAGTTTATAAATAACTGAGGTGGGCATGAACAAAAACAGTAGAGTGCGAACAAGCCCTTAGATGGGTGTCACTATTGAAAAATTCCCCTCTACAACTCTAAATTTTTAGATCAAATTATTACCTTTAGATTATGGAATAAATCCTCTGTGTGTGTTAAAGCTTTTCATTTTGTTTCAGATAGAAACAAACAGGAAGAAGTGGTTAGAAGCCCTGTTATCTTTTACTGTGGAGATTTCCTTGAAATGCATTGCACTTCAGGATCTTCCTTGCCTATTTGCAGCAAGGTGCACACATGCATCCAATGGCATGCACCAGGAATGTGGAAAAGATCCAGATGTCGTACCAATGCGCACATATGTATCAGCTCACCAACTGGCACCAAGCACCTTTATAAGTCTACCCTGATAAACCCTCCAGTGCTGTGTGATTTATACAGCTGTCTTTTTTGCCTACTGTTTGATGTTCTATTGCTGACCTAGACCAACCCATTTCTTTTCCTGCCCCCTGTATGCGGCATGCCATTTCTGTACCTCACCACCAGTTTGTTGCTGACTTCTGCCTGTCTCTGATCTTGCTTTTGCACGCTGCTTTACCTTGCTACCGAGTTGCTGTTGACCTCGTGCCTGTTCTTGGCTTGGACTACATTGACTACAGACTTCTTGAGTTGCCATGTTGAGTCTGACTCCTGTCTCTGCCATCCTAACTAAAGCCTGCCATGCTGCTTTTCGATCACTAGTTCTGTTGTGAATCTGGGGTGGCACTCCTGATTTCCTGCATCTGTAGACTTCTGTGCTCATCCTCGGGGTTCCCCACGCTAGGTGGTGCATGAGGAGCCAGCCTCAGCACATCAGTAATCATCAGAGGTAAATGAAACATGATGGGAAGTTAGGCTTTGTAAACAATTGTCACGAAATCATGGGATTGTATGCCCCATCGGCACCTACCACTCTTTACTATACAACTTTTACTAAACATAACTGCAGCATACTGAGTAAAAATACACCAAGGTGGTTGTGATCAAATGTTAGCCCAAGCCCCCCTTATTGGCGGACAATAAATCAGAAAGGGGGTGCTAAATGAGACAGTGCAGTGTGGCCACTTTTTAAAATTTGCCCTGCCGGTTGCCCCAATTGGAAGGTCTACCATCAAATTATGTTCTGTTGACAACAGAGTGTGTAAATATTAGACATTCTATTCAGAAACAAAAAATTGTGTTTTTTCAAATTTCTTTACCATGAACAATAATTTAAATAATACATATGGACTTCCTTCTGCAGAAATTATCATTTCGTGAAAAAAAAATGCCCATAGTCAAAATGTTTCTATATCTCTCAAAGCAGAAGCACAAAAGAATCTAAAGCAGTTTTCTAAAATCATTGTAAATCATGTTATAGACACGGTCTCTGTTCATGGCATACTGTATGGGGTCACCATGCTGACTGTAATGTGTTAGATGTAGTCTAAAGTCCCTGAAGATCTACTGTAATATGCAGAGTTTCTGGAATTAAACAGCAGGGTATATGTGTTTAGTTTACAGGGATTTGCATATCAAGTAATCCTGGCATTTTCATGAAAAGTCAGCATTTTGCCTAGGCATGAAATATTGAATAGGTTACCGTGGCATTCAGGTTTATAACACGCCTTTATGGATTTGTTACAGTCATACCATTTTTGTAAAGATGCGTGCATGACACTTTCAGTTTGATGGAAATGGACGCACAGACAGATGTTTGTAATATTGCGGTTGTCATGTTTGCTGACAAATCTAGATTCTAACTATACCCTTGGGTCTAACGTACGTGTGTGTGCTCAGGTCTTCCTTAAAAGCAGATTTTTGTCATTAACTGACTTGTTTGTATGCAATAACAAGTAACTGTAAATTAAAAAGAGGTTTATAAACTGGCCTTGGAGAAATTACAGTCTCTCTTTAAAATGGAGTGGATTGAAAGCTTATTATAGAAAGAAACACACAGGGGAAATCCATCAGGATTTATAGGAGCTTTTAGGAAACAAAACAGAAAATACAAGTGCAGTTCCAGCATACTGCATGGTATGTACAAAGAGTCATACACAATAATCCTCCACATTCAGAACTGCTCCAACATTTTTTTCTGCTTTATAATACTAATCTTGCTAAAAAACCAGCAACACTATGTGAGGAGGATTTGAAAACCATAGAAACGAAATGTACAACTGTTAGTACTTATGCTTTTCTGATATTTATGTAATTCTCTACATTGAACCTGATTAATTAAAGCACTCCAAAACTGAAGAAGATAGACTATCATGGGAGACACTGAGTGATCCAGAAAACCTGAAATGAATTTCCTAAAAATGATTTGATAAATATTGGCAACCGTTGTTATTGTTGGACCAGGTTAAATTCCAGGATTTCTGGATTACCCAGGGTCTCCCACGGTCATGGATGATCTTCTTTTCTTCTATCTTTAAATCAAGCCTATTGTCTATCATAGTATTTACTTTTCTTTGGAATTTTCACTTGACTTCATTTTGCTCTAAATACAGCCTTCCAAATGATCAGAGTTCTAAAGTGGAGATGAGAAAGTGGTTAAATAATCACATCAATAATGCAAAAATATTACACTTACATGTATCTGAAATGTTAAAGTGCATTTGAGAGTCTGTTAGGTAACATAGTTATGTAATACATTACATTTCCTAGCCAGGAGGTCAGAGATAGTAATAAATTATTCCCTAGCACCGACAGCATCCTCCAAATTACAAAGGTTACTAAAACATTCTTCTGCCTTCTACCCAACTCACTCTGTCCTTTTAAAATGGAATATATACTCCCCCCCACACACACACTTTTTTTCCCCTCTGTGCTTTGTCTTTTGTTTGGTATTATATTTGCTTAAACTTAATAAAAGTATATTTTACAGAAATGGAATATATAGTTACTAGCCCTTTTATTAGGTTTATTACCCTAATTTAAAAAATAGAAAATATTCAGTGAGTGGCAATTCTCTTGCCAAAAATACTTTGCTGAAGCCAGAGATCAGAGGAGAATGGCCAGACTAATTCAAACTGATAGGAAGAAAAAAGTAACTAAAATTGACACTCGTCACAACTGAGTTATGCAGAAGACCATCTCTGAATGCACAACACATCACCCTTGAAACCTTGGTACCATTTTTTAAATTCCACAGCCCACCATACAGTGGTATTGTTGTAGACCATATTCACCCCTTTATTCCCAAAGTGTGTCCATCGTCTGATGGCTGCTTCCAGCAGCAGAACACATTGTGTCACAAAGCTTAAATATTATTTAAAATAACAAATTTCCAAATTAGATAAAACACATAGGACTTTTTAGACCTATACAATATTCAGTTATACAGTCAACCTATCAGCTGTATCTATGTCCCATATATTGGACATGACATAAACTGGAAGTAGGTCTTAATTCATTGATCACTGTCTCGATGCATTTCGAGGGTTCTAAGTCCACTTCATCAGGAGTCATTGAGACCTATGAATATATTGCTGAAATCAATATCTTGAACTTAAAAAACTACTTATTTACAATACAGTACATGCATACCATAAGAAAATACATACAACGTAAATATGCATAAATCTGTTACTGAATGGCCGCAGACTGTGCAATTTAGCTCCACAGATACGTACAGGACAGCAACATAGGGCAGTGGTCCCCAACCTTTTGGAGCTCGCGGACCACTTCATCTACAGACTCCAGACTGTGCATGCGCAGGGAGCCGTGTGTTACTCAAAGGGAAAGAAACTTCCCCCAGAGTGATGTCATGATGCCAGAATCCGCGGACTCTCCCATCGCAGGCTCAGGCCAGAGACACAACCCGCTCACTGCCCTAAGCCTGCAATGCATACGGGAGATATGGTCCGCGGCTCTGGCCGGTGCCCCCCCCTCAAGCGGGCTCCTACTCCTGACCCTGCTGAGGGGTGCACAGACCACCGCTGGTCTCTGTGATGTCATGGCCAAGCTGGCCCATGGACTGGGGGTTCAAAACCCCTGGCATAGGGGACAAAGACATCAGCACAAAACCTGTGTACCCAGAAACAAGAAAAAAAACTATATATGTCATATATATATAAATATATATAATATATATGCACACCAGAAATAATCCAAAAGTGTCTTACCAATATCTAAACAATTTAGCAATGAAATTGCCAAAAGACACTTAGAACTTGCAAAATGTGGCGAGACTGTGATCAATAAATTGAAACCTTTCTACCAGTTCATTTGATGTCCAAAATATGGAAAATAGATACAGCTTATAGGTTGGTAATATATTACCTTTCAGATGTGGTGGAATGGGAATTTTGCATCATGGATATTCAGCCAACAATTCTGCAGTAACTGTGTGATGCTATCATTTCATAATTAATCAATATCCCGGAGGAATGTTTCCAGCACATTGTTGAATCTTTGCAATTAAGAATTATGGGAGTTCTGAAGACAAGAGTGTATCTAACCTGGCACAACCAAGATGTACCTTATAAAATGGCTGGAGAATGTATGCTATTACTTGATGTTTAACTAATTCCTAAATTAGCAGATGACGTTTTTTGTTTGTCGGGTACAGACACACATTCGAGACATTAATGTGCCTTTGTAGAAGCTTCTGGTGTGCAGCCTTGGCTGGGGTTCATCTAAGCCATAACTTTTCCTAAATTATTTATTCTATGCCATAGATTTTGTCCTGGGTGACAAGCCTAAACTATCAAACATCTGTATTAGGTAAATAAAACAGTGGATATGAATGTATAATTAAATGGACAGCAGTAGCCAATATGCCTGGTGGCATTGCAGAACAGAACCACCCTTGATTTTATTAGCATGAAAAGGGGGCATCTGTGCCTTAATTGGTGATGACTGTTGTGTATACATACCGGATTATACTGAATATGTGCAAGACTAATTTAATTAAGGTAGCGAAGCTGTAGTTAAACTGCATGCTAAAGCTTTGGATGGCTTTTTGAAGTGGCTAGGACCTTGGACACAAGATCTGATCTTAATAGTCATTATATCATCCTTTTGTCTCTGTTTTTTTCTGTGAGTTTGTTCTTCACTGTGAAACTAAGTTTTCTACTTGTACCATAGAAGCTGAACAAATATATAAACACATATACAGTATGTCAAGAATGGCTTGTAAAGGTTAAGAATGCTTTGTATTGCCCTATTTGTGTCTTTTAATTGTTATGGTTAGTAAGTGTCTCACTTTCGTCTGAAATGTTAATGATTGTAAGTGACTTATTCAGGTCTACACAATGTTACTATGACTGTGATCTTGTAGTTATCACACAATGAATTATGACTATGAATCATAATGTTAGGAAGTTTAGTTCTAATACTTTGGTGCAAGCATTTTTAAAGAGATCAAACCATTTTTTAGCTTCCATGAAAATACTGGAAACAAGCCAAGTGAACTCAGATCATTCTTGATTAAGTCTGCTATTCAGCTGGTAAGGCTACACAGAATTTGCTTGTGGTCATTGTCAGCAAGTACCTGTGATAAAGAATCTTTTTTTTAATATAAAGCAGGTATCTAGTTTATTTTTACATCACATTATACATATTTCAAAACTTTAAAATGTAAAAAGAGACAGGCACATAAAATAAAATAATCAC
Source organism: Pyxicephalus adspersus (assembly GCF_032062135.1). NCBI lineage: Eukaryota > Metazoa > Chordata > Amphibia > Anura > Pyxicephalidae > Pyxicephalus > Pyxicephalus adspersus. Next base: position 24,906,099 of record NC_092865.1, on the reverse strand, counting down.
ACCACTGCAAAAATTGGTGTTGGTGCTTTTTGCTGAATAATGGGGGTGGCTTAAAGGGGTGTTGTCAAATAGAATTTGAGATAATTACTTATTATGTATTTTACACATATGCCACAGTAACACATTATGCTCATGCTTAAAGAAACATTTCAAATTAAAACTCCTATTACATGTAAACTCCTACATGACCTGTGATTTGCTGCACACAGAATATAGACAGCCAAGACTTGTCATGTACAATACTGTCTCAGACTACAGTAAGGAAGACCATAAATGGAACAGTTTGGGACCACTTGGCAACCACCAACTGTTGAGGCAATTTCGGTATTGGTAAGTAGTATGTAAGTGTAAGTATAGTTATCTGGAGTATGTAACAGACAGCACAACATGGTGTCTAAATTATACAAATAAAGGTTAATTACATTGTATACATTTATACAGTGCTTAACGGACAATGTAATGCCCTACATTGGTAGTCAATGGTGAAGAACCTGCTTGCAATAATGGTCAGTAGAAAAGTGCATCTTATACTGGTGTTAGTTACGTTAATGGTTGAATGGAACTATGCCTACTTAATGGATACCCAGCAGGATGACCTTTACAGCACTGGTGTCCCAAACATGTAGAAGACATGTAGTAGAGAGTACTTTACTAATGGTTTTGCAAGTCTTTTTTCTATGCAAAATTTCAGAATAGTTTGCAGCACCTATAAATTCAGCATCATGGACGGCAGCTTACCCAGGTCATAATATATACTATATACTATAGTCAACAACCTTTTGGACGTCACGGACCACTAAATTTACAAACTCCCAACCGCACGGAGCCGCTTGTCACTCAAAGTGACCCCAGAGTGACGTCATGATACCACAACCTGTCCACTCTCTCATCTCAGGTCTGAGCCAGGGAGAGTGGTTAGTCATCCTATCCTTTTTCTATGCAGAACCTCATAAATAGTGTGCAGCTTTAGCATCACACATGAACTGGTCCATCAATGCAACCTATGGGAATTCAGCACCCCGCACAGCAGCCAAAAATCGAAGTGTGTGTGTGTGAATATTTACATTGTCAGATTGTTGTAGGAATTTTTTCTGATTGGTTGCTATTGGATTTTGCAGTTCTCTTTCTCTATGCAGACATAATAACTGGTGTGCAGCATGTGACATGTGATCCATCCCTGCATGCTATGTGATTTCAGCACCCTGGACAGGTACTCACATTAGGAGGAATGCAGAGCCTCAGAACTTGCTGTGAGCCTCTACAGGGGAGGCTGTCTGCTCTGGCCACGAAGGGCTGGCATTAGTCCCTAGGTGCTCCTATTAATGATTAGCCTGTTTGTTTGTGATAGGATGGTGGAATGCTTTGCTCAGAGGAAGGGGCAGATCTCTCCATGTTTCCAATATTATTTCCCTTCATTGGACAAATGGTAGAGTGGGGGGAGGGTGGAAGCAGCAATAGCACATAGCCATGTATTGTGTCTTCCCTGACTGTGGAAGCAGCTGGGAGAAGAGACTCAGCTCACCTCCCTTGTGACTGCTGGACCTCCCATGAACACAGCTGCAGACCCCTACCTGGCAATGATGAACAGACCCTGAGTAAGTGGCTTGTATACCCTTTCATGCTGAATTATTTGCTCTACCATATGCATTTACAGCTCATCATTGATCACCTTTGCCTTTGATTATAAAATGATATCACTGGGTATTAACATGTGCATTTGACCTCTCATATAGCAGATCTTGCTGTATTTGTTGCATGTATAGCCCTATGCAGCCCTCCCCCTTCATCCTCCCTGATGTTTGTGTGTTGGATGTGAACAGTCAGGGAGGTTACATTGTTTAAACATCCAGGATAATGCAAGACATTAGCTGTGTGTTAAGGTGTGATCAGTTCAGCTATGGTGGATGGATGAAGAAGATGCATATTTTTATTATGGTGCAGCATGGCTGTGTTCAATGTACTAAGGCTTACCACAGTGCAGGGATAGGGAGATAGAAGAGCAGTATCATGGTGAAGACTCACATGCCCTTGCTCATTGTGCTGGCTTACTGCTTCTCCTTGAACTCTCTGTTCTGCAGGAGTAAATTGTCCTATCCCAATTATGTTCCTTCTCTATGATTTATTTTCATTATAACATAGAAAAGGCTTTATTTAGAAAGCTAAAACTACAGGAACCTTGTTTTATTCAAAAAAGTGACAGATTGGTCAAATGAAATTTTAAAAATTAGTCACTTGGCCAAAAATAAAGATAATTATCCTTTGTAAATTGAGTTTAATGTCTGGTATACAATATATAATGTGCAAAACAGTATTTCTTCATGTCTGTCCTGTGACGTGCCAATGTTTATCCACAGAGATTTGTGGGATGATTTTTTTTTTTTTTTTTTTTTTTTTTACAATTTATGGGTGGATCAAAGGAAAATAATGCTTTGCAGGCTGAAATGTGATTTTGACATATTTTTTGACAGTATGTGCCAACGCAGTCAATCCTAAAAATTGCACAATACATAAACCTCAATAAATCATCAGATTGACATACTGACACAGATACTTGCCATCTGATCATTTCTCTTTACTAGTAACTCCCTGTTGAGTGTAATTTCATTGCACAGACCCACAAAATGTTTACATATATCACAAAGGACACTTATATTTGTTTTACAAACAAAATCATAAGCTTAAAAAATAAACTAAAACTATTTTATTTTTATTTTATGTGGTTGGATGTGTCCAAAATGTTAACGGTACTCTTTAGTTTGCTGTAGCAAGCAGAGGCTCCCATTATAGCAGCCCATGTCATGGCTGAGAAGCTTTATTATAGAATAATATAGAATTCCAAAAACATGCAGTTAGGTTAATTGGCTTTCCCCCAAAATTGACCCTAGACTGTGCTAAAGATATATGACTATGATAGGGACATTAGATTTTAAATGGCTGTGGACTTTGTACAGCTCTGTATATTATGTCGACGCTATATAAATACTGTGTATTAAAAATTATCTAACTGCTGTTTGTAGGCGGCAGACTTTTCTGTAAAGAGCTGCATAATATGTTGGCGCTATAGAAATACTGTGTAATAAACGCTAGGAAAGACCTTTATTTGCCCTTTATATATAAAAATTTGCATGTGAAAGAATTTTGAAATCTAATAATTGAAAGAACCAAGTTGGGTGAATAGGGACAGAAATCAAGTTTGGAACCTTTATGTGCAAAGATTAGTTTCTATAGCGTGAGATGGAATTTTATTAAAATATACTTCAGGGTGTGTGTTACCTTAATCTAAATGACCTTTTTTAGTGTTTCATTAATATTTTCTCATTCACCCAATTCACTGTTAGTTGTATATTGATACTTTAAATAAAGTATGAAGGACTTTTACCATATATATATAATTAATATTATTAAACAGCATTTGTATAAAGCCGACATATTACACAGCACCTCACAAAGTTCAGAGTCTGCAAACTCATGCAGATAGCGTTCTGGAGGATATTCGAACCTGGGACCTAACACTGCAAAGGCCAGAGTGCTAACCTATGAGCAACCGTGCTGCCCCATTATATATATTTGGAGTTCATATCAATGCATCCGATGCAGTCAATGCCTAATCAAAGTCCTAATGCTGCACCAACTATGTCTTTACATGTATAACTGGCCTTGGTTGTACAGCTTATCCTTAGGAGTCAGGATTATAACTCTTGTGAAATGCTTTTTTAGGCTGAACTCCAGGGCAACTAAATACATACTAAAATGTGTATAGGAATACTTCTGAAGGATTTACTTTGTGCAGGTGGTTTTGCTATCAGGCACTCTTGCTATACAAATCAACCAAATCCAAGCCTTCCAACAGGAGAAGGAGCTTGCTTGTGAACATACTCTCAGCCTGCTGATTAGGCATTGAAGGAACAGAAGCAGACTGATGAGGTATTCCCCCTTGCTAAAGTTTACTCTGCTTCTGTCTGTATGTTCACTCTGTCATACATGCAATAAAGCAGAGATTATAGTTATATAATATTATTAATAATATTGGTTTAGTTTGTTTTTTTTTAAACTAAAAATGTACACAAGTTTTCTGTTTTTCATATTTTTTTTGGAGTTCTGGTTTTAACATTTTTTTAGCAATAAAGAAACAGCACTAAAGATAGAAAATATGACAATGCAGGTATGCTGTGTATGTATGTGTGAATGAGACTCACACTGATCCAGCCCTCATTTGTAAAGAAATGAGCAGATGGAGATACTGGCAGTTTGTTTGCCTTGTTGCCAGTCCTGCCATGGTTTATAGACTACAGCCGCAATGTTTGTAAACAGCCCGTGTACGGACATGTGCTAAATGTATCATCATATTGCTGTTCAAGGCTGAAACCACATAAATGAAGGGAGATCTTTAAATTAAGGTATGGCACAAAATCAATACCACTAAGCCCAGGGGTGACGCCATCAATCATTCTGTCACTTTGCTTTTTTCATAGAGTAACAGTACACTTGATTTCTTCCATCTGAACCAATAAAATACTTTCTAAACTATGAATGAGAAAGACCACACACTCTACAGTAATCTCTCAGTGGGGGGTTTATATCCTATTATAATATTTACTTTATTTCTTGTTAAGTGCTGTTTTTGTATTTTATATATCATCATAAGATTTTACTATTGTGAAATGACTATACAAGCAAATACAGAAAATATTAGTTTCAGAGGCAAAGTTTCATTGAAAAGTTTTCCATCAAAATATGTTGGACATGAAAACTTTTAGTAATAGTATTTTGTGTTGCTCTCAATTATTTCACGGTAATATTCTATAATTATAGTAGTGATATTTTTTCTTTCCAGCATAGATTTAAAGTTAAAGATTTATTGAAGGTTTAAATGCCAACCAGGGTTGAGGTTTCTGAGAAGCTAGCTGTGGTTACTACTATTTCCTGGAATTCTCATCTCTTGTGTTGCACACATCCACTTATAATATAACTTTTAAAGGCACTGAGTTTTTATTACATGTGGTATCATTTTTGTCAGCATCTCAGAAGCAGTGTTCATTAGCTGAGAAGTAAAAAAAAAAGGATGATGACCGATGATCTCGTGCCAACCCTGTTCCTTTATGGCAGAGCAGTGTCCATCCTAAGAGGCTCTGTCACTGTCAGCAAAGACAGCAGAACTTCACATGAAGGCCAGGAGTTTCAAAACAACATTACAGATAAGCAGCTAGTGATACCATCTAGAGAAAAGCACACAGAGTCCTGTAGCTCCTGTGGTCAGTATTGCAGCTGGCATAAAGTTTACAAAGTGAACTTTACAAAGTGCACTGGGCAGCAGGCTAGGGAAAAAGGGGTAGAGCCATGTGCAACTAGGCTTTTGAATGGGCAAATAAAAAAAAATCATGGCTCCAACTGTAAACTCACATTTGTTTATTTTTTTCATGGATTTTCACAAATGGTAGACAACACCTTAAGCTCTTATACTCCCTGTTGCCCCTTCCCCCTTTTTCTCTTTTCTTATACTTACCTTTTTAGATGTTTTTAGTAACTGTACTGTAGGCACTTTGATTGAACTGAGCCATGAAGCCTACATGACAAGCATTCAAATTATGTCCTTAGTTTACCTGGTTGATTGATGTTGGGTGTCATTCAACCCAGATGTTCCCTGTCTTTTACCCAGATGTCGTTGGTGCCCAGACAATCCTCAAACAGAATGATGTTCTAGGGCAGTGGTTTCCAACCCTTGTTTGCTAGGGTAGCTTAGAAATATTTACCCCCTGCTGAAGACAGTTTCCTTTGGTCAAAACCACAGTAACATAGAAAAAATACACCAATATTTACCTTATTCTGTGGCCCTGCAATCTTATCCCCTGACTTGACTGTTCTGGCTTTGAAAAATAGCTGACTAAAGGCTCCCTGCATGCCAGTCTCCAACCAGTTTTGTTGCTGACCCTAATAAAGTAAAGTAATAATAAGTAATAATCAGTGCAAGATCAGTGTCATCATTTATATTAGAAGTACTTGCCCAAATTCCACCCTTGAAGTTTTAGGATCTAAGACTCCAGCTATTCTGTTTTTTTATGGATTTTTTGTTTTGTTTGCTTTCTTTTTGTAACCAGAATTCTGCTTTTAGATTCTACAATCTCTAATGAATGTGGTACAGTAGCAAATTTTAACAGAGAGGTCAGGTCCAGGCTAAGACAGAAGAGACACATGCTTGGGTGGGGGAGGCAGAAGCCACTTCTACCTTTGCATTGTCCAACCATGTCCTGCATTGTGCATGACTAATTAGTTTTCCATTACCAAGATGAACAGCTGAACACCTGACAATAGCAGAGCACCCACTGTTTACCCCAGTTACTGGCTGATGTTTACTGTAACTGAGAGAGTGCCGCTGGTTTTACATGCACAGAGTAGAAAGGCACGGGCAGCAATTCCATGGTGCAGGTAGGGCTGCTGGACTGGAGACTGTCAGTGAGGGTCAGTTACAAGGGGGTATTACTCAGGGGTCTTTTCCTGGGACATCTGTTCCACGGGCTATTTTTTTTTTTTTTTTTGTAAACTTCAGGCAAGCTGCTTAATAAATGGCATTTTTACAGTTGTGCCAAAAAGCATAGCTAGGTGTATGACACCACTTACAGTCCAAAGTCAACCATTTATTTGATGTGGCTTGCATAGGGGCCTGGGGAGAAGGCGCTTTATTTTTGACGCCTAGCTGGGGAATTTTGGATCCTGGCTGTAAGGGGTGCTAATCATCCTCCCCATCATCAATATATAAATAAATGGGAAATTGATTTTGGTAGGCCTATCCCTATAGAGATTTGGAGAATAACATGGACTATGCACCTTCTCCTCCCCAGTATTCCACTAACCTGACTCTCTCCTCCACAATCTATTATGAATGCTGCAGCCAGACTTATCCATCCTTCTCACCGCTCCTCTTCCGCTGCATCTCTTTGTAGTTCTCAAATATAGTATCAAATTCAAGATCCTGTGCTTTGCCTTCAGATCCCTCCACAGCTTCACTTACCTTTCTGACCTGGTAGAGAAATACTTCCCCAGCCGCTCTCTTCGCTTCTCCAATGACCTAGTACTGACTTCCTCACTCATAACCTCATCACACGTACAGCTCAAAACCCATCTTTTCAAACTTGCCTACCTGTCTTTCCCTGTCTCTTAAAACCCTTACTACTCACCCATTATTCCATATCCCCCCTTTCTGTTGTGTGCTACTTCCCCACCTCTTAGATTGTAAATTCTTCGGGGCAGGGTCCTCTCCTTTTCCTGTGTCACTGTCTGTGTATGTCTGTCATTTGCAACCACTATTTAATGTACAGCTCTGCGTAATACATTGGTGCTAAATAAATACTGTTTATTAATAATATTAATATTCCTACGGCCCTGCTCATTCATAATAAAAGCATGACTCATCACAACTCATATTGGACATTATACATTGAAGATAGAATATGTTATGCGTTGTAAACTTGTTTTATAATTCATTACTTTGGTTGTTTTACTTTCTGTGTTTTTTTTTTTTACATTGTCTTTTTCTTTTTTTGTATTGTACACAAAAACTCTTTAATAAAAACCTACATTGAAAAAGTTATATATAAAAATTACCCACACACACACACGGACGCATGCACTTTAAAGGTTAAATTACTGTTTAATTTCTGAACAGTAATAGAGCAACAACAGGCTTATGATGTCTTTATCTGAGATCACCTTAAAGAAGAACCTTATTAAAATAATTAGGATCTAATTATCAACTAGCAGCTGTTGAGAACATGAACACTTTAGTCATGGGTATGTCATTTAGAAAATTGTCTATATGTGCCAAGTGTCATGATTATATAACACAAAGAGTGCAAGGTTCAGGGGTTTTAATGCACAGTGAAACCTGGAACCCCAGCTTTAATTGCTGTCTGTGATATGTTGGAGATGTTTCTTTACTTCCTGTCCAGTAAAATCAAGGTCACCTGGACAGCACATTACAGGAGGTTTCTCTTAGTTTTTGGCTCAGCAGTATTCATTGCACTGATATTTATCAGCAATGTATTTGTGGTAATACTATAGGTGCTAGAGTTATGAGAAAACTTTGACCTGTAGGCCTTGGGATAGCAGCTTGAATGTAACAGTTGGTGTTAGGATAAGTTTAGGCTTAGAAACTAAAAGTTAAAGTTCAACTCTAGGCTAATTTTTACTCTTTTCAACATCCTCAGTGCTACTTCCTGTGACAATCCTCCGGGTCAATGACCAATCTTTAATTACCTGGGCACACATGAAGTTAGTACAATGACGCTTGGTATCATTTAGTGCCAAAAAGGAGCACTGCCATATCACTGAAATGTGAATGTTCAGTGAGCCTAATAAAAAGTGCACTTTGTTCACATCAATCATCTAATCATGTACTAATTGCAATAGTAAATACTTTTTTTGCATTGCTAAAACAAACTAAAATACAGTCAGGCCTGACTTCAGGCCAAACACATTTCTTCATGTTACAACTACTGGTAGATAGCTTTAACTATTTACAATAATGAAACTTCTAATGAAAGATAATGGATAGGTAAACAAGTAGCAAATAAACCAGAAAAATCCCTAGGTGCATATGCATAGAACAGGTGATAAACTTACACTCCACACATTAAGAATTATGGAAAGCAACAAGCACACACATATATGAGTCATGGGTGTGGGTGTTTAGGCCTATAGTCTCAGCTCTATACAGGACAATGAGGGGGGTACAATTGAGGATATTCTTAATGGAGCTTGGAGTGTAGCCACAGACATTAGGGATATACTGTTTTTATGGGTAATAAATGAGTATAAAAACAGGAATATATCAGTAAACATAAAACAAATATGATTTTCAACTTCTCCACAGTGTGATAGGTGGCACAGAAGCATCTTGGAGTTCTATACAATGCAGGATCTGCCCAGCATTATATAGCTTAACATCATAGAGCTGGGATCAGTCAGGCAGGGAAGACTAGTCAAACAAATAGAAAAACAGTTGTGGAAGCAAGAGTATATAACCATATCATTCATTATCTGTTAGCTGAAATGAACAATTAGACCTGCTCCCGGATATTTGACCTACTGCAGAGAAACTTTATCCTATCTTACACGAAGCATCTATTAAGGGTAATTGTACCTAAGCAGTACCCTGAAAAATTACTGCTCTTTGAGCCTTACAGCTGTATATTTCTGAGTTCATGTAAGTCACTGTGCCTCTGAACGCTAGTATCATGAGATTTGGAGTGAGATTGTGTGAGTCACTTTTGTGCTGCATGCTGTTCTCTTTGCTGGAGAAAAAGCTGTATCTGAGTAAGAGCAGTGCAAGTCTTATTCAGTATTGGAAAGAGATCAGCTTCCAGGTGACTGCAGGCAATACTGTGACTACTCCTTTGTCCTCTGCGTGTCTTTTTTTGGGCACAGCTTCCACAGTTCAGTTTATTATTGCAAGAGATGATAACATTTGTTATATCTTTTAAAACAAATACCAGTGTATTTATAAACAGGCTAAGAAATGTAAGGACTATAAGCTACAGTTTTTTGACTCACCATATAGATTTCAAATAATGAATTCACCTGATATGCACCAATATTTTAACATCTAGCAAAAGATCATCATAAACCATATCAGCGTGTATTATATGACTGAAGTAGTTACATAACTGTGCCCTTTAAAAATCACACATAGAGTGCACAGGTTTTTCACATTTGATCCAGGTGCATCAGTTAGGGATGAGTACAGTTAATAAAAGAAGACTTTTCATTGGCTGAACCTGACCTCGTGTGCAGATATCACTCTCTCCCCGCTAACTGCTGGTACAAGTCCCAAGATACAGAATATGTTCTTGATTGATGTTTGAAGCATGCTAGCATTTGTACCTTTCACTTCACATCATGTGCTTGCCTGCATTCTGAATCTTTTTCTCTAACTTGCCCTGTTCAGAGCCCATCAGGGACACAGGAAACATTTAACAGTTTCCTGTCTATTGTATGAAATGTACAAACATTCACAGCTACAAAACTAAATCCCTTACATCTTTAAAAGGACATTGTATATAGCAAGAAAAAAACTTGTTTCCAAGTTATAAGTTTGTGTGAATGTTGAATACACAATCCTAGGATCTCACTTTTTTTAGTTACAATTACATTTTATTTCACAGATGCTTGTAGTTGTATATAAAGTATGAGATATTAGTAACAGGTGAAGATGATGTATTATGTTCTCCAGACATTGGGCAAACATTCCTTAACGTTTGCTGACTTAAAGTGGAACTAAGGTCCCACTTTAAAAATTGCAATCAGGCAGGTAACAGGGCACGCAATGTCCCTTTTGCAATAACTGTTTTTACTTTCTTAGTCACCCCCCAGCTGTCAAATTTCAGCTGTGAATGCAGCCACGTTTGTTAAGGTAGCTTCCCTGGCGCAGAAGCTACATCAATCCTGGCCCAGCCAATTAAAATGGCTGAAGATTAGAATACAATTTCAGTTTAATCTCATTTTAAATTAAAACTATTCTTGTTTTAAGCATACATCGTTAATGTTTGTTTGCATGTGGCCTGTGAGTTTTATCTAAATGTCAACAGTGGCCCCCAGATGAAAAAGATTGGGCATCACTGATCTATAACATTCAACAATACCTTTTAAAGCAGAACTAAATTTAAAAAAAACTCACCTTTTCTTACACAGATCATTCAGTCCCTTCAGAAATGTCCACGATTTTTTCCTACCAAATCTCACGCATGGAGAGACAGGACCACTAGGGGGCGCTTTGGCTTGCACGGAGGTGGTGTGAGTCCCGAGCAGGGCCAAGGTGCAGAGTCTAAGCAGGAAGCAGGTCTTCTCCAGAGCCTCTGATGGTGAGGATGTTGTGCTGCTGGTTACTGCCAGGTTGCGGTTCTTGGGCACACCAAGGTGGGCAAAACACAGTACCAAATCACAAAGCAGAATGGTAGTGGAGGAAGGCTGGGGTCAGTTCACACACCAGGGCTTATTTGCCAGGGATCCAGGAGACAGACACAAGTGACACAGGGGCCACTACGGGCACAGGGAACACAGGATACACTGGAAGCAACAGGAGGCACAGGTGACACAGGAATCCACAGACAGACAGGAACACTGGAACAGCACAGCGAAGTTGGCTGGGAACCAACAGACTGGACAATGAGGGGTTAAAGCAGGAGCTGGACAGAGGGAACACTGAATTAAGCATCAGGTGAACAGAAACTAGCATAAAAGAACTAAGGGCTCGGCACAATGGAGACACGTTGCACGAACACCAGTGCAGTGTGTGAGCTAGCTAAATAGCCAGAGCTGGTTAAGAGGCTATTTTCTGATTGGAAACAGGTAAGCGTGACACCAAACTTTGGTAATAGGTCAGCTTTAAATTTGCTTTTGTGCATTACGCCTGATCTAGTAAAAAACAAATAAGTATTTTTCAAAAATAAATGACGTTTAGATTTTGATTAAAGCTGAAATCCAGACAATCAGTTAAATACAAAAGTAAAATACAATTAGGTGGGGGAACAGGGTAACTGACCTACATTTTTGATTCTACAATTTTACTATAACTTAGAAGTCCCTCTACCCCTACCAGTTAAAAGGGAAGTAGGAATTCATCCTTTCGTCACTTTACCCTTTTCCTTCTGTCAGCAAATCCCTTGCACTGCAGCACACCTAGCTGACTCTTTGTGCTGTTTTTCCTTCTTGCTCTCCGAGCTCTTCTATACTGCAGACTGCATGAGGCTAATAGGCTAATACCTTATTTTCAGGTACTTACACTTGCACCTGCTTGCATTTGGAAATTGAATGAACAAATAATGATTACAGAGCTGTGTTCTTATGTTCAGCTTTACCTTCCAATCAAATATCATTACCAATTGAACTGTGATCTGTTACATGTCCTTTGTTTGTTAAACCAATAATTGAAGGCCGAAACTAGCCGTGGGCCCTAGCTCCCATTGCTGCAACTACTTATGTGCAGTATAGTAATTCTAATTTTCTGCCAACTGGGTCATCTAGTTTTTTGCTTGAAAGTCATACAGACAGTTCAAATCGTGTAATAGTTAAAGATCAGCTCTCCATCAGTGCATCTTACACTTGAAATGCATTTCTCTAAATCATCCGTCCCCTATGTAGGTGGAAGGGTGCATCAGGGTCTGAAATGCACTTCTAGCAAATGGAAATAAAAACCTCTATTCTTATGCCCTGATGACTCAGCTGCACTAAAACCAATTTCATATTTTTCACATCTTGTTCTTGGTACTGTTCTGATGTTTTCTGTAATATATCAACTATTCACCTTGGTTAGCCAAATAGACTCAGATTTAAACTCTCTTACCACTATATGCTGTTGGAATGTACAGATTAATGTACAGATGCTGTTTTAGGCATGGATAATGCTGTAAAAGTCTTACTGTTATTTGTAAGTCGAATATAAACATTTTCCTTACTTACTCTGTTACTAAAACTGAAAATGAGGGAACATCACCAAATAAGAGCACACTTTTTATTGAAATGTACTAAACCTTTGGTTAGGTGGTCTATGTTATTAGTCATTTTTTGTGCCTCTGCACCTGTGCAAATCAACCTTTGAACCTTATACTTCGTTTGGATTATGGTTTCCTCTATGAGCAGAGAGGCGTCAAGAGCAAGTTGATAGTGGCCACACACAATATGGTTGTGCTTGAGGCCTATCTACTGACAAAGTATGAAAAAATCACTTAATCTTCAGGGTTCCTTCAAACTGCCAGACAGCTATAATTCTACTGACTGGTGTGCTTGAGGCCTATCTACTGACAAAGTATGAAAAAATCACTTAATCTTCAGGGTTCCTTCAAACTGCCAGACAGCTATAATTCTACTGACTGGCAGTACATCTTAAATGACTTTATCAGAGAGAGGTAAGATACTGTCTGTTAAACTAATGCTTCATAATGTTAAATTTTGCTAGTGTCCTGCAGAATGTCTGGCCAAGCAGCATAATTACTTTCCCTTTATATTTTTTGCAGTACTTCCATTCCTAAAACTCTATTCAAGTTTTCTCCACATCTCAAGCTATTATACTAACCAGGGATCACAATACAGTAACCTCTACTCTCTGCATGATGACATCTGCACAACCAACAAAAAGAGACAGATGAGTGCTAGTTTGCCCTGTGGGGTATTCTGTAGAAAGGCTCAGGGTAGACTGACAAGAAGGAGAGAGAAAGCCTTGGGGTCTGTAATATGTCTTTGAAGATCTGTGTGATCCATGCAATTAACCCCTGCTGTGTATTGATGATGATGATGATGATGATGTATATTGATGTTGATGTATTCTGCAAGTCAAAACACATACATTTGGCATCATCTACTGGTCTTTATATTAGCTAATGGCTAATCATTTTTAATGTGTGATTATTTTTTCTTTAGCTGCACATTTAAACCCCTGCTGTGCCACAGAAAATTGAGTTGGTATCATGGTTGGTATCATGTCATATTAAGCTGACACATATTAACACACATATTTGATCTGCTTAAGTGGTGAAAAAATAACCCTTACTTTGCTGCAAAAAGATGTAAAAAAAATTATACAGGGGGATATGGTGATACAACAAGAACACAAGGATATTATAGGCACCAATAATGAATAAAAACAGTTAACAATTGCCCCCATTAGGTCTGTTCATGATCCAGGCAGCAGCAAAATGTATGTAGTCCCTTTTGGAAAAATACCATTGTTAACCTTTGTTAGGTTCCCACTACATTATTCAGCAATATCCAAATAGCTTCCCTCAACAATTAAAAAACTGGTCATTGTGTTCAGCAAATTCAGCAAGGGATCAGCCAATGATAGCTGTCCTTGGCTGCCCCCTTGCTGGATGGGCAGAATGCAATGTGCAACAGGCAGCAGCCAGCACTGGATAGTTTGCTGTAGAATCATAATTAGACATCACAAAAGTAATTATTAGAAAAGAAAACAATAAAATACTTTACTTTTGTGTTGTGTCTTTATTTCTAGAGCTGCTTTAAAACTTATGACTGGATAAGGGCTACAATATACCCCTGCACTCATTTCCCAGGGTGAATGGGTAGATATCTGGGCACCTTTTTTAAACAAGCTCTCTTCCTGCTGACTTCCAAAACACAGGAGAAACAATGTGGAGAATAGGCCATTGTTGGGGGTTGGGTTTTGCCAAGGAGGCTACATTTTTGCCCTATTCCTTCTATGAAAACTCATATTCCATAGAACGTTTAATGGATGGGACACATCCTTGTTACCCCATTTGTATCCAGGATACCTATTAAAGGGTCCAGTTTTAAATATTGTATGTGTGGGGGGGGGGCTTGACCTTTGCAAGGCAATAAATACACTTAAATATGGCTATAAGTGACTGTTCAATTGATTACAAAAGCCTGCATAAAGCCTAACATTGCTCCTGGGTGCCTAGGTGTTGAAAGTAGATACTAGGGACAGTAAACATATTCTTTTTTTACTATTAGTGTAAATGTGTTGTGTTTTATATGTTTTTTTTTTTACCAAGCTGTGCTCCTGCTGTTTAGGACAAGGCTGTGTTGTGCTGTTTGACAGGGGTGCCTGGATCACATGCCAGGTAAACTGTTTACCCTGTATTTTAGTTGTATATTTACCAATGCTGGCCTTGAGCCCACTTATTATTATCCTCTGAATTTGTGGATGATGTAGTATTTGTTACCACACCAACTACAGGGCCTCTGTTCAGCAATCTGCAGCCTATGAAACTGACTGGCTGATGTTTAACTGTGAAGTTCCACCTTTTTTTTTTTTTGGCATCCCCTTATCTTATTTTCTGCGACTTGCTAACTGATATTCTGCCTATGCCGACCCCTACTTGACGCTGACCTTACATTCTGTTGCTCTGCACCGGCTTATTTTCTGCCACCTGCCCTCACCTCTGATTGTCCTGACTCTGCTATCATCTGCTTCTTGCCCTAAACCTGGACTTCGATCTGTTCCCTTTGCACCTTCCACTGAGAACAAGCCTGTCTGTACTCACTTGCCGACTGTCCCTACTCCGGAGCCATCCAATCCTGCTCATCTCTGATAGGATAGTCCGGGGGCCCTGACTTGGTGATGTCCTGCAACACACTAGCCCATTGAGCACTCGGGTTACTGGCCCAACTGGCCCCTTATGGAGTGCTTTCTCACTTAGACTCCGAGCCTCAGGTAATCCTGCGCCATTTGCCTGGGGGCATAGCCCTAACAGTATTGTACACTAGCGGGGGCAAAGTAGGGTAAACTACCAAAACTTGTGAATATTTTTTAACAGAAACTGGAAAATGGAGTTAAACATTTCAGAAAACTGTTTAGACCGTGCAAAAATAGTCAACTGTAAGTGCATTGCTACAGTTTAAATAATCCATTACAAATGGAATTATCTGCTTTCTTTAGGGCAGATTTTTAGGTTCTGGATATTTACGATATATACGAGAATCTGGAATTCTCAGTCTCTTTTAGTCCATTATTAGCACAGACTTGGGGAGGGATTCACCTCTTTAGGAGATCAGTTGTGCTGCAGTGCAGAAAGCATTAAAGAGATTGGCGGTGAGGATGGAGCGATGAGCTTGTTAGTGTGTTTTTTCTCTATTCACTGTTCATTCATGGTGTGGAGGTGGGTATGAATCCTGTAACTGATACTGAACTGCACATGTAACAAAACAGGTATTTTCCCTGCCAGATAAGGCTGTGCTGTATGTCAGAGCTGTGTAAATCTTAGAACTAGATTTTTAGAAAATGTAATTCTTTAGTGAGTAAAGGTTTTCCCCTATCTTATGTGATTGGCTGTTTGTCTTGAGTTAGACTTTAAGCCAGTGACAGGCATTTTTAAAGTCTTAAATTTAGGACCATTCAAAAGATTAGGATAGGGATTTAGGAAGAGGTACAGCCAGCTGGAAAAGAGAAATGTCATGATGAAAACAAGAGCCACTTGGCATGAACACCATCCCGTCTCTTAAGTGAGTTTAAATGTTTGTGCTTGACGGCAGCGTGTCCCTAATACAAACCTTTTTCTTGGGTATAATGAATTTCCTTACTAGGTCAACACATAAAAAATACATTGGCTTGAAAACCAAGAAGCATATTTGTTTTTATTGGCAAGTGAGATAACTAGCAGTATTAATATTGTATGTGCTCATAAATGAATAACTAAAGACTGTATACTAAGTGGACTAATATAAGAAATGTGGTTTATATGAAACAAGACAGCCATGACCAAGGAATTAAAAGAGATCTATAGTCAAGGCTGTGTGAAAACTCTGTAATGAATACATTTTTATATATAAATATTTATTTACTTGTATCTACATTTTGTATTTGACTGCACTACTTTGCAGTAAAGGAAACACATGAAATTATTGATCCTTTTAATGTACATAAAATATAACTGGCAAGCCCAGAGACTGTAAAATATAATAAATACACTGTGTTTTAAGTTTTGATGGTGTTATTTCATTGTTTTGTTTAGAGCTGGCCTACAGCTTTTGCATAAGAGTTGGTACTGAAAATTCAATAGGCACTGATAAAGGAGCCTAATATTCCTTGTATTTTATTGCCCACTGGATATTGTTGTGTAAGAAGTAATTTGCTTTACCTCTGAGCCAGTTACGTTTTAAGGATATTTTTTCAGCAACTGCTACTATTTAAGTGGACAACGATCACTATCCTAATTCTATTTTCCTACAGAAAATTACTAAATCAATGTACCAGACCAAAGGATTGCTGACACAGGAGTAATAGTTATAAAGTTCAGTGCTGTAACAAGTTTAACTATTTAAGTAGCTTTGGAAAAGCCCCATTACCAGTATGTTTGTTTTTTTGTTTTGTTTTTTAAAGATTATTTTATTTATATATGTATGTGTGTTAAATTTGGAAGGACAGAAAGTAAGGCATTCCTTTCTCAGGAAACCACCCTTGGTACAATTTTTGACTTTAGTGCACCTCCATAAGCAAAATCAGGAAAGATCTTTTTTAAGTTTGTTGTAATGCGTTGCCAGCCCATTCAAATAGACAAAGTACATCTCCCTAATAGGGACTTAGCAATAAAAACTTTAAAGAGGTCCCAATAATCTACCACAGTCAGAAACAGCATATTCTGAACTAGGCACAAGGCAAATATTGTCAGTTTCCTTCTTAATTAATTTTCTATTCTATATACAATCTGAGATGTTATTTTTTTCTATGCATGCTTTATAGAATTACTGGTACATATATAATATATATATATATTGTATGACTGACATAATGTTCTGCCAAACACCTGTCTCCTGTCTTGTGTCTTTGCAGAGTAAAACTTCCGGATATCTGGTTGAATTCATTTGCGGTTTGTGTGACCCAAGGCAGACTGACAGCATTGTTTCTCCATCTTACTATTCTGTTTTCCAGGCTTCTGCACTACCTTGACATACAGTACTTGTGGTATGACTCATTTCTGCTTACAGCTATCATGTATCATTATTACAGCACAATATAATTACACGCTGTTTATCACACTAACATATTTAAGGCCGGTAAAAAGAGCTCTTGCTGTTCCTTGCTGAGCTCATACAACCATGACTGGGTAAAATAAACTGAAAGTGAGTAGCAACACTAAAAATACTACTTCTTAGTGACAGTTGCTTTTAAATGCTGTCCCATATCATTATTTCGTTCTATCTATAAGTCAAAGTGACAGGCTGTTCAGTTGGTTTATAATAGGCTAAAGAGCATAGGAGAGGGGCAATCAAAGTGGATTCAGCATCAGATATATTTTTCATGTTAAGTGTATGAACGCTAAGTTAGATGTATATAATGCATTCACAAGTACGTATTAGTCTGTTCACTTACCAAGATGATTTATTACTCCGCAAGGAAAAAATCACTTAGCTTATTAAATGTAGTGAATGTTCACTTTGGAAGGAATACCCAAACATAGGCAAGGATTTTTATCTATACATGATTGGATGGATGAAGTCATCAGACCTTCATATCAATTACTTAGTTAAGTGATAGATTCTTTGCAAGGGGATAATAGACTTTGCTACATGAACAGCCTATAATCCTTTAGTAAATGGGCTACAATGTCTTTCTGTGAGGGTTCATATTTATCCAGGTCATTGTATATCTAGTAGTAGTTGGTCACATTCAACCGGACTTGTTTTTGTAATGATGAAGACATTTTGGAGTTTTCCACATTGCTTCATCAGTTCTACCAGTGTAGGAAATACCTCAGCTTTGATATTTACACACTACAAACACCCTCACCCAATCACCATGGAATGTGACACTACAGATATTGATTGTCCAAGACCAGAAGGGAAATGTAATTTGTTGAACCACCCTATTCGATTAATTTTCTTCCACCTATAATGTCATTTTAACATCTCTACCCTAACATTTTGACAAAAGTGCACATCCATGGGCAGCACAGTGGCTCAGTGGATAGGACTTTTGCTTTTGCAGCGCTGGGTCCCAGGTTCAAATCTCAGCCAGGTCACTATCTGCATGGAGTTTACAGGTTCTCCCCGTGTCTGCATGGGTTTCCTCCCACGTTCCAAAAACATGCAGTTAGGTTAATTGGCTTCCCCCTAAAATTACCCCTAGACTGTATAAATGACATATGACCATGGTAGGGACATTAGATTGTGAGCCCCTTTGAGGGACAGTTAGTGACACAACTATGGACTTTGTACAGCGCTGCGTAATTTGATGGCGCTATATAAATACTGTGTAATAATAATAATCTTCTGGTATATATGTTGTAGGTTTAAGGCCTATGCTGACTTCCTGACACCAAGAATGGGATTATGTTAGTAGAATAGGATGGTTCAACAAATTTCATAACCCCTAAACTTCATTGTCTGCAGTGTCACCTTCCAAGGTGATTGAATTAAGGCGTTTGTGCTGTCTGTGTATAAATGTTGTGGTATTTTCTACACTGATAGAACTGGTGAAGCAGCTTGGAAAGATGTGAAATTCTACAACGTTGTAAGAACAAGTCTAGCTGAAAACATTCTCTATTAGCAGTTATTTAGATTAATCCGTTTCTCTATCCAGTAGGACAGCCACCTTTGTTGAGGCATCACCCAGGGTCATCATCTATACTACTTTGTGAACTAAGGGAGAAAACAATCATGGAAATATAGTTTTTGGTTGTATTCACAAATATCAGATATGGATCAGTCCCTTCTTCAGTCTTTCACCCTGTGATGTGCTACAAACCTATTTTGTTGCCTTTAATCACTGGGAAGAGTGAACCGAGTAAATTCTTCTTCCTATCCAACACAGACTCATATCATGTTAGCCTAGGTGGAATCACTTTTTGGATACCTTGTCTGCATTATTGTGGTAACACGCATTTGTGAGCCGCAGTACCTTTTTTTATAAATGACACCCCATACACCTTAAACCATGTGTTGCAAGCTCATCATATCATAAAATGTTGGCACTTTATTGAGGGTATTTATTAATAACAATATTAATCTTTGTGGGAGGAAATTTAACCTTCTAAATTCTCTAGTGCATTGTGGTGTGTTCCATTCTTTTTTTACTTTGAATTACTTTGAATTGTCTGATTTATAATTTGAATTGTCTGATTTATACATCAAAAGGCAAATCTTGTCGATGCATACAACACACATATTGTAGTGTTCAGTGTTCCTATGCTTGAGCCCTGTGCTGATTTTTAATGAATGAACCTAGAGTCTTTTTGATAAAATATGATTTGTGTGTGTCAGTAATTTATTTATGCAGACTTGTACAGTTGTCTAAAGGCTCACTGTAACTATCAGGGATCAGTATCCTGCAGAAGTGACATAAAATATGGCTAAATGGACAGAGTGTAAATGAGCGGAAAGAAGCATCTTTTTTACTATCTAAACATATTCCATTAAACACTTTTCTGCTTTCCTAAAGCAGAAATAATGTTAAAAAAATGTGACTAGGCAGGTCCATTATTGGAAAAGGGGCAAACAATCATCTTTCTGCAATGAATCAAACTTACCTGCCTGATCACAGTTGTTTAGTTACACTCACCTGTCCTTGTTCTGTTCTGTAAAGTTTAGTTACTCTTAAAGCCTGTGATAGATAGAAATAGTATTACATGTGTTTGAGATTTTGTAACTGCGGTGGACCACAGTGCCTGAATGCCAAAACTGCAAGGAGTAGGCAGGATGTATTTTGAAACTAATAGAAAAAATGGACATTGTTCAAGACTGCATTATAAAATCATATTAAAGTATAGGCCATGGGTTTGAACAGAAATTAAAGCGTTTGATAATATATGGAAACCATGGGCCTGTTTGGGTGCCTATGGCCTAGCAAAATATCTACAAAGCTATTTGGGTTCAAATTCTGGTCCAAGATTTTGTAAAAAGGACTTAAAGGAACACTTATCCCAGAAGAGTTTAATCAGGGATCTTACCAAGGGACCTAAAGGATCTTTAATAAGTTTTAAAGTAGTTCATGTCACCCCATGATGTTTTGTAAGTCCACATATTTGAAATATGGTGGACCAATTTTTAAAGGGTATGTCCAGTCATAATTCAATACAGAAGTCATAGGAATATGTAGTATGATTTAAAGGACCCTTGGTTAAAAAAATTCCTGGGCCAACTTTTGTCTTTAGATGGCCTGCTTAACGTCACCTGCTGCAATGCATTTTATAGATATGTGTACATGATTTAGTGCAAACATAGCTTTGTCTTCTTGCTCCCTACCAACAATGTAACACCTACATATATACAATATTAGTAACTTCCTTGGCAGTCTTAGTCAGAGTTAGGGAATAGTGAAGCTCATATAGAAGTTTGTGACTTGCATCAACACAGCCTGAAGTCTTTTTAGTTTTCTCCTTTCTACCATCAGTGCCCATGTCAAATATTTTAACAACACTGCACAGGTATACACTACATTTTTTGTTCAGCTTCCAAAATGTCAATGTGACATTTATGTCCCGAAGCAATTACTCTCCTTTTTTCACATATGGATAGCCATCTATTCCTCACTGCTACCTATAGACGTTGGCGCTTCTGCTGATGAAATTCCCACGTCAGGTTAACCTTGGGGCTGAATCAGCCACATCAGCGATAATGTTAAAGTGGACCTATCAGTAACCCTATAAGTTAAATAAATAAATTGCTTACTTATCACAGTATGCAGCAGCAGTGTAATTATGAAAAAATGTGTGCCTTTCAGTGTTACAAAAATCATTTGTTCTGTTATGATCAACTGGCTGTTTCCAGGTTCGTAAGACTTAATCTGGGAAAATGCCTTCAGTCTTCTCAGGCAGAATGAATCATAGCCTTAGTCTCAACACGGTCATCACTCCAATTATTTATATAGTAACTTTATAGCAGCTTACAAGGTGCGAGGTAGACGTATCAGCGAATTGATCTTTGTGAAACTACATATGTACACACAATCCAGAACATTACAGCACAGAAATGAAATGATATGATTTTGATGACTCATAGCATGCAGAGTGGATGCTTACCCTGCGTAATGCCAGAATGCGTATTGCCAGAACAAATATATTAGTCCTACAGGTTAAAAGAATCAGCCTATCTATACTATCATTTCTGTTTTATGTGTAGAGACCCTGTGTGTGAGAATGAGAAGCGCTCAGTACACTATTCTGCTAAGAGAAATGTAAGAGTAACAGTGAGAACCCAGCTTGATTGCCCTGACAAGCAGAGAGGTAGTCTGAAACCCTTTATTATACAAGTAACCCAAAGTCAAAAACATTATTTGAAGATCTATGTGCCATACATAAGTTCTTCTGCCACATGCCATGGCCATTGTTGGCTAGGAAGAAATCTAAAATAGAGCACTGAACTTCTAAAGAGCAAAACAGTTGGAATTATTGTTATGGAGGTATTGCACACCTCTATATGAAGTCATAAGTAGTTGTAATAGTTGTTTCACTTATACATTATTTATTACCCTGTTTCCCCTATGATAAGGCACTGTCTTATATTTTTTGAAATGCCAAAATATGCCCTAGGTCTTTTTTTCAGTGGGATGTCTTATTTTTCCATGAAGAAGACTACAGTACACATTTATTGTTGAAAATCACTCATGTGCCATTGATTGTCCCCTTTCTGATCACTCATGTGCCATTGATTGTCCCCATGTGCCATTGATTGTCCCCTTCTGATCACGGACTCACTTTTTTTTGGCTTCTACGGCCGGGTAACAGACTCCGTTAGGGCAGGGATTAGCAGCTTGCTTGTCCTTTGAAGTTACTTTCAGTTTCACTCTGCACTGCAGCCAGCACCGAGGAGTCACAAAGAGGCACACAGTATCAGGTATCGGAGGATGTCTTATTTGCGGGGGGGTGCTTTATTTTAATTGTTTGAGCAAATATCGGGGGGTGGCTTATTTGATGGGGATGCCTTATCATCGGGGAAACAGGGTATGTATGCATATAGCATATAAATGCCATCTGATGCTGCTTCAATAAATGACAGAAACACTTAATTGTGTCAATTTAATATGGAGATTAGATATTGCTATCAACTCTCCAATAAGCTTTACAGAGCTACGAACACCACAGCCCACATGGCCCATTCATAAACGGCAGAGTGAGATATAAAGCCTGCAATGCCTGCCGGGGTTTTTTCTGCTTCACCCAGAACAAAAAGTTTTACTCGTAAAGAGCCGGTCATGCATCTTTGACAAGCCACATGACCGATTCACTGTTCTTCATATACTATGGAAATAATATTCAATTCCCAGCTGCTATTTGTGACATTTCCAAGGGAGTATTATACAAAACTATCAATTACGTTACTAAGAAATATAACGCAATGAGCTCTATAAAACAGGGAATCCAACATTCCCTTGTGGGAACCTTTCAGATCCTTGTGTTTCAATAGCAGTAATTGATTCCCACCAGGGAATGTCTCAGGGAATCCTTGTTGGATAAGTAGAGCCCAAAAAGACATTAGAGTGTTAACATGAATTGGGCTTTCAATATCCCTTACCTAAAGTAATGTCATAAAGAGTTTTAATTGGGAAACCTTGCTAATGCTATGTAATAATTTGTTGACTTGTACTTGTGCAAAGCTTCAAGAATACTTTACAATTTCCAGTGATAGATGTGCTATTTGTGGCTGGAGTCTGGTGCAGGTGATTTCTAGTGTGAGACTCCTGGTGCAGAGAAAAGGGGAAAATCTGCCCTAAGGTTAGGTTAATAATTTTGTATACACTTAAGTACTCCAAATATTTAATTGTGAATTTGATTTTGAATACAAAATCTTTGAAACAATGCTTCAACACAGCTTTTTTCAACCTGTTTAATTTGGCAGAACCCTTGAAATAATTTTCAAGTCTTCCAGAAACCCCTGCGATAATACTATATCCACAGTTCATAGTGCAATATCATGGTGGTCAATAGGAAGAATGCCTCTTACATTGCTGGCCAGTGGGAGGAATGTCACTTTTGCAGATAGCCAAAATGATCCCTAGTTTCACTTGAACTGACCCAAGAGGCATACATTGCTCATTGCTCAAGGAACCTCTAGCAACCTCTTGTTGAGAAACGTTCCCTTAACACATACCCCTAATGGTTATGCAACCTCGCATTTAGTCATAATATAGTTAGTAGCCGTTGAATATGAGTTATTAGTGAATATGAGTACTAGCTATAATTACCCTTGTCCTTTTCCAAAACTAAGCTCCTAATTTCTTAATTATTCTTAATTAATCTTTAATTTGTCTCAGCACCTATCCCCCATCCCCAACACCTAACCTATTCCCTTAAGTGTTAAGTGTCCTTGACATGACCCTGTCATTAAAATTAAATTGTCAAGTATACCTACAAATGAAAAGAGCGAAAAATTTACATTTTACCCTGCTTAAGCTACCAGAATGGCACATCATTCAAGAGAAAACCTCCTTGAAAGTCTGCTTCCAGTCACTTTAGGAGTGCCAATCTTAATGGTACCCCATTGTCCTCCTTTAAACTCCTGACCTCCATATCACCACTGTGTACCACAATGACAAGGAGGTCAGTGGGAAAAACCACTGAGTGTTTTAGGAGATCGAAAGATGTGCTGGTTTCCAGAGAATTTAAGGGCACATGTAACATGGTACCAACACAATTAAAAGGCAATAGTCAGCACATTAGATGAAGTGCCTGAACAGGAAGCTTTATAATATACTTTCTAATGTATAATATCTAGCATATAATATATATAACAAAAGCTGCAAATATAAAAAAAGGTTTAAAACACTTGAAAAATATATTGGAATTGTGTTCTTTTTTAAGATTTTAGTGAGTTTAGATCTACTTTTAATGTATAAAATGTATTGGTTTTAATAACTTTCATGGGGCAGTTTGCAAGTGTTAACTGAAGAGTTAAAACCCTCCCATGTGAATATGCTTTTGAAAGAGCTTGGAAAATGACTGTCTTTGTAATTTACACCTTGGAAAATGACTGTCTTTGTAATTTACAATTTGTACCTGCTAGTTTTCGGAATTTGACTGAAATTTGTCTAATTGTTCATTTGCTGCTATTCAGGTTTGATGGGGGATTGTTCGGATGACAGCTGGAACTGTAGTGATCACAGGAGGAATCCTAGCATCTGTAATACTTCTTTGCATTATTGGAGTACTATGCTACTGCAGGCTTCAGGTGAGACTCTTAAGCAGATCACCCACTACTAAGATCTAAAGGTAAAATGTTTATCAAGGATTCATTAGCACAATTTATTTTTACAATTCAAAGACAAAAAATAAATACACCTTAACTTTTTAATGTCTAGAAGAAGCAGATTCCTGATATGCAACAATACCTGGGCACTCTATGTTCTTCTAGGAATACCAGATCCCAATGACAGTCTGACATCATTGGAGATTTTTTTTCTACACCTCATTTTGATTACTTAATTAGATCCCTAATGTCATCAGAGGGTGGTGTTCACAGAAAAAAACTGCCTCAGAATAGATTGCAAGTTCCTCTGATAATGTAGACACCTTTCAGCCATAATGCTTTATGAAATGGGCTAAATAGTGGGCATGGGCAAAAAATCAGCTTCAAAATTTGTTCTATAAGTGCTTTATTATTCATAATTTGCCCGCTCATGCAATGCTTAAAAGTTAAAGGTTATCTGGGTCTAGGTCACAATTAAAGACCTGTATTTAAAATGTAAGTTAATAAAACACTCTTAACTATGTTTACTGATTGGAAATTTTGCCCATTACATAGTCCAAGCATGAAAACAATAATGTAGCCCATACCTTTCTGTCCCCAGCTTCAGACACATAAATAGATTAATATAACTGAAGTAGTTGTGTCAGGGGACTTCTACCCTGCAACATTAAACCATTTAAAGGATGAATCATGCCTCTGTTGGATGCCTACCCCCCCCCCACCCCCACCCCCCCTTTTTACTTTAGAGAAACATCTCTAAGTAATTAGTAATGTGGCAACATTACTCGTCATTTTCCATATTGTATCAGGAAAAAGGAAGTAAAATCTATAAACAGGAATCCATTGGGTAATAGTTGTACTAGTTTTGGTAAATGTGTGGCTTCCATTGCATCTTGCTCATTTTAGAACTATATCTATGATAGCTTTAAACTCTACCATTAGACATCTGTTAAGGATAGAATTCCATATTTTATCCAAGAAAAGGGAAAGCTTGATAAAATGGTAATGATCTTTCCAAAGATAGGAACATTTAGTTTAATTCCATGTAGAAGATCCTGGAAGGCTGATTATAGGAAAAATTGGGTAGTGCCTATTAATGCCATAAAAAATTGGGATCTGAAAGACACTCAACAATACTACTTAACACATAGATAAATACATAATATGTAACAATAAAAATACAATGGGCCAGATTTAATAAAGCTCTCTGAGGCTGGATACCTGGAATGAATCTGGTCCAGGATTCTAAACATTCTATTCTATTCTATTCTATTTCTATTCTATTACTTTGGAAAAACATCCCAGGTTTGCTGGATCACTCAGTTTGACTGATGAAAGTGTATACTCTACAGCCTTGGAGATCTTTAATAAATCAGGCCCATAATGTAGGTAAGTAAAAAAAATGTTTCAATATTTGAAATAGTATTTTTGAGAGCCTTTCAGATCCTGCCTATGTATAGACTCCCTTACTCGTGTTTTGTACAGATATTCTTAAAATCCTAATGATATGGTATGTATACCTTGACCAATAACATATGAATACAATGCCAATTTTATTTTGCATGGTTGGGAAATAAAATTAATTCTACTTTCTATAATATAATGAAATCCCTTAATAGAAGGTTAAAGGTGTAATATTAATTTTGTTTTTTCTTGCTGTAGTATTACTGCTGTAAAAAAGATGAGCTACATGGGGAGGCAGACGAGGATCCAATGCACCAACCTCACTCCCACTTTCCCTGCCATGACTGCTCCCCTGTCCATCTTGATGCAGTGTACCCTCCATATGTGGCTCCAGCATACTCTCCATATGGCTCCCCCTATATCATACGGACTGCAGATACCATGTGCAATGGAAGAGAGAGAGATTCATACACTCCAACCCACTATGCAGAGGCTGGACCTTTACTGGTGATGGGTACTCCAAATCTTTCTAGAGGGCTACAGGCTCTTAGCACCCAAGTATGACCTGGAAAGCATTCTTATTTTAACCGTTACAAGGACATCATTCCACCATTGTGCGTACACAGTGATTGACTATTTTAAAGGTCACTCTATGAACCTTTCAGGGCTGAAAACTTGTAAATGGCCGGTAGGTATGGTCTAAATTTTCACAACACTATGTTAGCTGTAGTGAGGACTAAAGTGCATCACCTGGAAGTATAAAAAGTGAGTCCATGATATTCGGAGATTCCAACTTTGTGTTTACTAGTAACTTTATGTCCACCTCTATCTCAGAAATGTTTTATTTTGTCCTGAAAAGAAAAATTGAAATATAGGAAACGAACTGTATACATTTTTAAAGCATAATTTATCACAGTAATATTATATATATATATATATATACATATATTTATTGTTATGTAGAATATTTTAAGCATAGATTGGCATATATAACTGATTTAAAAGGTCTCGGGAAGTAAGGTATCTATTCTTTCTTGGCACAGAAAATCAGCCTTTTTCCAATTTTGGATCAACAACTGGTTGAGTTTTAATGGAAGCTTATCCAGAGTTTTAGATTGTCTTATGACAAAGGTTAGAAATAATAATTTGCATTATTAGCATTTCATGTTGAACTTGGCAGCTGTTAGCAAACTTTATTTTCATGTTATGCTCCCATATTGAGACATTAAATTAGGTGAGATTAGAGTGTCTGAAAATAAATGTTTATAAGTCATATAGGGCCCTTGATTTTAAAGCAATCTGAGCCCAGGCATGCTTTGTGTACTGTAGGGCACGTTTTGCATTTTTCAAAAAAAGATTTAACATGAAAAAAATGAAGAATATCCTACATTTATAATGCTTATGAAAACTAATTATGTTATCACAATAACCAAATGAGAAACCTCCATGCTTCAGTGCACGGTTTTGTGGTCTGGGGTGAGAAAATTCCTGGTTTCATTATAGGCTTGTCAGTTAGGCATGCATAATAATTCATTCCTTTAAATGCTCCGGGCTCTGGTATTTTAGTGATGCTGTCATTGGCATTAACAGAATGGCTCCTCGTACTTCACCCTGCAGAATTTCACTGACCTAAAATAATGTGAGAACAACACCTTCTGGTTTGCCTAGTGAGGGAGCAGCATCATAGGGACAGCCTAATGTTCTCCAATACCTAACTATGACTGGATTTCCAGTGTGATAAGCCTCCTAAACCTGCCTATAGCTCTCTTTTATTGTGAGGATGTTTCTTTTTCCTTCAGACAAGACTGACATGTCAGATATTAAATTAAAGAAACTGAGAACCCAGCTCAGGTTTATCTTCTTTAAATATATCTTCTTTATATATATGTTCCATTCCAACTTTAAAAAAGGTATTTTTTGCTTTTTCAATAAATTAGATCTAAACCCAATTAATAAAATCTCATCTAAGAAAAACCATGTTCATGTAATTCCCAAACTCATTTTCAATCTTTTCAGGTGATAATTTTTAAAGCTGAATTCCTTGCTTAGCTTTTTTTGTAGTTGTTCATTCTGCTTTTCTGTACTAAAATGGCTAAATATGATATCACACTCAGAGTCAGTTTCTTACAGTGAGTCTGATGTATTAAAGCTCTCCAAGACCAGAGAAGATAGACTATTATGGGTGAACCTGGGTGATCCAATAAACCATCCAGCATCATTCAGACTATTTCTTTTTCTATCCCTGACCTGTTTAACTTTAGCCCTTCTGATCATGGAAGCTTAGCATCACATATGGGCCTTAGTACAGCTTTCTGTTTTCAGGAAACCTGTAGTCCTCTCCCACTTGCTATGATTTGTAAGAATTGCACAGAGAAATAGATGTCAGTGGTTTTAACATAAGATATGCAGTGAAAACATTTAGTTAATTAGTTACGGTACCAGGGAAGGCTCAATATTACTTACATGAACTTCAGGTTTCATTAAAATGATACCAAGTGATCCTATCATGAGGATCCCTTTCTGTTATAGTTTGACAACTGTAATCTCACAATGTCACTTGGTTATATCTGATGGACACCACAGGAGGCCATGCTACCACATGTACAGACATTGCCCATTATTATCATTATCAGTAACCCAGGTCTAAGTAATGATATTTGCAGACACTGGAGCAAGTGCATATAGACAGGAAGTGGCTAAAGCCTGGGGGAGATCAACTCAGAAGATGACAAGATAATATTATTTTATGAATAAACAACAATAGCAAATGTTTAAAATAAATGTTATTCTGCAAATGTTTAGATCTAAGTTTCTATAATGCGGTAATATTTAGGCAGAAGAAGATGGTTGACTTAGAATTCAGCATTCAGAGGTTCTATTTTTTTTATATTATGAGCATTTATTAATGATATGTTTAGCCAAGTGTTATTTGGAACTTTTTTCTTAACGAACAATAGATATATTACTAAATCCGAGGAAAAACATATAACATTTATTCTGGACATTGGGATGTCATTAAATATTTCAGCCTCCAGAAGCCATCTTTATTTTTTATCTTTGGTTTCACTAGGATTCCACCAGACGAGTTGGAATAAATGTATATATAGATAAGCAGGAACTACTTTATATTTCTCTTTGGTAATACAATGTCTACATCCTATGCACATTTAGCCTTTGGTTCAAACTATTCTACAACAGAGTCAGTCTATGGACTATTTCTGATTTGCTGGGCCTTCTGTGTGGTTAGCAAGAATGCATTACAAAATTGTGAAATGGTCCCTTGAATTTCTATGTAGCTCTAATTTACAAAGCATACATTTAAAATATATCATAGAATTACTAAACAGAAGTATTTCCTTTGTTTTCAGTTTATAAAACAAATGTTTATTGCTTCATGTTCAGAAAAGGGAAGACATAACAAAATAGGAAAAATATTATTTTAGAACTTGCCAAATAAGTAACAATGAGAAACATTATTATTATTATTGTTGTTATGACTATTATATGGTGTTTTCTATTAAAATAAAATATAAACATTGATTTATTTATATATTGTAATTTCTAACTTATACTGTTTATGAGTAAAGTTACTCCTTTCCTGATGACTGCTGGAGAGAGAAAATATCATCTGGACTATTTTTCAACCATTGCTCCACCTACCACCATTGCAGCTCACAGCTGGGCTCTTTAATTCACCATAACACTAATACAAATGTGATATATGTTCCATTTGTGTTAGTGTTTTATATAGAGGCATAGAGAAATTAGGGTTTACTAAAATTAAAAGTACACATTTTTGTCTCGATGTATTGATTTCTTTGATGGAAAATGATTCTTCAAACTAATTGGGTGCCTATTGGAAGAACTTCCTATCACCAATAACTGGCTTCCTGGAATTCCAGGAAAACTCCGGGGTCCCTGCAACTACATCCTGCTGAAAGTCTTCTACATTGACTATACATATGTATACAAATCTACCAGGATTCCTGCTGTTATTATTTGATGATACTTTGTTTTTGTGAACGCACATTGTTTTATAATTATTTACTTGTTATGTATATAAATATGTTTATTGCTGTCGCTATCAATTTGTTTAACTCAACAAATTGTTTGTTTTCTCAGGAAGGGAATCACATATCGTCTCAGAAGACCTATTCTGGGTGGCAGGCATTGCAAATTATTTATCAGACCCCTTCTTCCACTGAGCGAGGGCTTTGGTTTTCTTTGTTACTTACAGGTTTAGCGTCATAGCATGTTCCCTAACACCCTCGTCCCAAAACAGGGCTACATTAGTCATGACAAAATGGTGATTTTCATGTCTCTCACTTCTTCATCTGGCCCTATAAGACATATATATATATATACACACACATACATATTGTGAGATCGCCCATAGCAACGGGGGGGTGTTTCAAAGCAGGAAACAGGGCCAGTAGGTTTTAAGCCCATTAAGGGTTTATTTCACTTCACTATTTACACACAAAACAGGTAAAATAAAACAAACAGCAAAAAGAAAGCCTGGCCATTAACTCACTGTTAGTTGCCTTAACTAGCAGCCCAGTCTAACCTAGTGTTATTCAGGACTAAGGCCCTAACCATATATCTTTTGCAATGGTCTGTGTCTTTACACCCAGTTCACATTGGCCCTCCACCCAGCTCAGCAGCTAAGACAAAGCCCCAGGAATAAGCAGGCTGGAAGTTTATATCCCCAGCCTAATTTCCAGGATGCATTTCATGTGAGACAGTTACACCTGATCATACCCTGGCCTGTTTAGCTCCCCCACCTGGCCAAGAAGCCTGATACTTCAAACCCCACCTTCAGGTTAAAAGGAAAACTGACTAAACAGAAAAATACTCTGCGTATAACCTGTATATGGGGCAAATGTACCTGTCATCCTGGGCGAAACCCTGTGATTTATTTGGCCAGCTGTCACAATATACATACATACTATTTAATGTACAGCGCTGCGTAATATGTTGGCTCTATATAAATCCTGTTTATTATTAATAATAATAATAAATACTAAAACTCAATCACTTATTTCTCTGCTGGCGTGAGAAGCACCACTCCCTAATCTCCGTTGCCCTCATTGTGCCTGCTTGGGGGCTGTAGGTTTGAGAGGTTAGAGCTGCCTGTAGGCAGAATGTCATTCAGCCATATATACACAATATATCTTATTTGTGCTGGTACAGAGAGCAAATGCCCTCTTGCCCCCCAGCTCAGTCCTCCCCTAGCTGTACGAATAAAATAGCATTCTAATACTTGCTGTCTTTACTGTTTATTTACAATAATATGCCCCACTGTTTATTCATTAGCCCCGTGCAGCTTACAGCGTCTAAAAGTGGAACACCTCTAAAACTGGGTACTGAACAGTTTACCTCTTTCAAAAACATTGTTTGTTTTTTGTTTTTTAAAAAAGCAATTCTGACACAAAATCACATTTTTTAGATTAGATCTTTTATTTAGAATAATAAAAATACATCTTTTTCAATCATTGTCTTTATAGCAGGAGCCAGTCGGCCCTTGTCTCAGGAATACAAAAGATTCTTCCATGGGCCGATAGATACAGCTTTGGTTTCTTGATCAAATTTTGTTGGCTCTACAAAAGATAAGTATAGTTTCTCTACATAGGAATATACTACATCTACCAAGATGCTTGGGGGTTAGCTGACAGCTCTTGTCTAGGGGGTAATAAAAAGCACCTCTTCTTATCTACCCACTTGGGGTGGTGCTAAAGTAAATGTCATGTCCCCCAAATACATAAGTGCTATACACAAAGCTGACTGCACACACGGTAAGCCTTGATGGGTCTGACTTTTAGAGATCTATATCCCTACTTTTCTATACATTGAATTGTGGCTGGATTGCCCTTTTTTTTGGAGACTAAGCATGTAAACTTTATCAGAAATGAACAATTACTGTAAATGATAAGTACATCCCAAACTAAAATTCCTTTTACGGTGAATTGCTATGGTCTGAATCAGAAACCAGGTGCCAGATCTAGAAACCAACATGCCAAAACCATGTTGACAAAATGATGTATGTTGTCAGTGGGTGATTCATCCACTCAGAAAATCTATAATGGGTTAGTGGAACATATACTTGGCCAGTAAATGGGTTTGGGTATTGTGTGATATGTACACCACCATGCACTGACCACACCTCATCCATTGATACATCACTATGTGTTGTCTGCATCATATCATTTTATTGTGCATTTTATCAATGGTGTAATTTCTTACACCTAATTATTCCTAATTATCCCAAAGGCATACTGGCACACATTGAAATAAACAGGATTTGATCTTGCTTCAAGGAATAAAACAACCATTTGACTACAAATTTTTTTATGAAAAAAATGTCTACAAATAACAAAAATGTATCCACGCGAATGCTGCTGTTTTCTAAAAGCAGAATTACCTGGGCTGGAGCACAACAGTTAAAGTGACCTTTTCCTTTATGTGATCAGGGTATTGAAAAAGGTTCAATTAATTCTCCCCTCCCCATCCACCTTTGCTCACTCTTTCCATTGATTTTTAAATGTCAAGACATGAAAAAACCCACTTGTTAGAATTTATACAGGCTTTGGACTAATTTTCAGCCCCAAGTGACACCAGAACTGTCATAAGCAAGGTCAATGCTCATATACAAAACTTCAAAAGGACAAGTGAAGTAGCACATAAGAAAGGAAAAACTGAGCATATACTGTTCGGGGATGGGGAAGTTGGGTGAACTTTTTTTTTTTTCCCTCAATGCCCACAGGACACTTAAAAGGTCACTTAGTAAATTGTGTATTTTCTAGAATATAATACCCTATGCAGTACATTAATGCTATAGCGCCTTTTAGTAAAAAATAGAAGTATTAATGGCTCTTCTATTACAAGGCGCATTGGTTCTGTCAGGTTTAAAAAATAACATAACCATAGCAAGTCCCCTAAATGTTTATAAAAAACCTTAACCCTCAAGTCCAAGCACTATTTACCTGTAGTCCATGCCTTATAGTATTTTTTTCCTACAGACTTTTCCCATGTTCACAACTGTTTCATGCTTAAGAACAGCAATGAGAAGAATTACAAAAGGAGAAGAACCAACAAAAAGAACGGATAATAAAATCAATTTAGTAAGATAGGAGTTATTTTAGCTCTAATCAAATGAAAAGGTTCTACGAGTCTTATAGTTTGTTTTCTTTAGAAGGAAGCCACATCCTTGGTAAAAGGATGTCCCCTGTATGGAAAAGGCCCATTGCTCCCTGTTAGAAGTGGTTATTCTGCAATGGTCTAATGTTCCCCATTGCTGAGCCAAAACTATAGCACAAACAAGTTTGCTGCTGCCTGGAGATCTCCAGCTTGGAGTCACTAGAAATGGGCCTCCGCAGAGAGACCACATCTTTACAATGCTGTCAGAGGACAGGCTGCAAAGCATCTTTTGTGTTGATACATTTGGAATTTCAACCTAAAAGTTCAGTTGAGCTTTTGTAGTGCTTTACCTTTCTAATGAAAGCTATCGAGGGGCAAGCTTGAGCCAAGCTTTGCTCATGATTTACATTTATCTAAATATGTCGTAGTGTGTGGATTACAGTAGAGCCAAACATGCAAAGTCACATTGATTGTGCTAGGTACAATTAGCCATTATTTAGGTGCTGTGTGCTGCTTGGTAGATTAAAAAAAGCATCTGCATGTAAAATATAAGGGTCCTGGCTTGTTAGCTGTAATTTGAAAATGTGTTTGTTCTTGTACAACTATATGCCAGCACAAAATCCAGCATAAGACCTTCTTGTTGGTTTTTCTGGTTTTCAACTTATAATGATGTACTTAGGAAGAGAAGTTGACACACACAGGTGCAATTGTTTTACAAATACAGGCTTTGACACCCTGTAAACAGTTATGAAAAAAAAAAGATTTTTTTTTTTTGCACTCTGTTTGTGTCATGTGATCAACGTGTTTAGTCTTTACCATGAAATTTCCCAAAAACAGAACAATACAATGAACAGCAAATTGATCATCATAGGAATAAATCACAATGAAGAGGTAACAATACTGTCTGCCGGATGCACATTTTCTACTACCAACAAAAGTGAAGGCAGGTTTTTTCATGGAAGGAGCACCAGACACATCGGAAAAAATGTACATAATTCACAATCAAACGGGGGGAATGGTATGTGGGAGTCAGGAGGCTCTCCCCCCACAGGCCCGACAGCAGGCCTTCCGGTAATACCAATGCGAGCACAGCTTCACCTTCAGTACCAGCGAGCAGTTTGCAGTAGCCTTGTCTTCACAAGTCTCATCTGGATCAGAAGATAAAAAGAAAGCATATTAGTGGGAGGTACTACTATAGTATTTACATTAAAATGGTTTAACCAAATAGAACTGACTGGTAGGTTTTTAATTGGAAGAAATGGATCACAGGCTGCTGAGCAACTATGGCTGCCTTTGAGTCCACATAAGGTTACAGACTATACACAAGGCTTGTTCAAGATAGAGAATGGTATCCAATCTCTGCATATTGCAATAAATACATAACAATGCATGTGAAGTTTATGTTTTGTTCCTATAATAGATACAAAGGACCTGATTTAATAAAGCTCCCCAAAGCTGGAAAGGATATACTTTCATCAGTGAAGTTATTTGCTAGTCTTCAATCCTGGACCAGATCCATTCCAGATTTGCTTGATCACCCAGCTTTACTGATAAAATTGTATCCTCTCCAGCCTTGGAGAGCTTTAATAAATCCGTACGTGAAGCCTCTGGTTTCCTAGATTATACTGCACAGAATAGTCCAAGACAGAAGGAAAGCTCTGCCATATGACCTGTTATGTTATAAGCTTCCTCAAATTCCCGGCACTTGTTTCCACATTTGATATAAAAATATCCTCTTCCCCCTTTTCTATAAAACCCATCGTCAATATGTTAATCATTACCCATATCCATCAATTACGCCCAGTTGTATTTCAAAACCACACCCATAAAAAGTGAACGTTTTGAAATAGTTCTTTGATATAAACCTTGGTGTTCTTGTACGCAAGTGTTAAAAAAAACAGTTTGCTATGTAACACTGACAACTCACCAAGACAATCAAAAGACTTTGAAAATGTGGGAAATATATTCAGATAATTAGGATTTTGTCTTCTTGGGTAGGTTTGAATGAAGAGGCGGATTCTGGCAATAATTCAATGGTCTAGTTACAGGCTGAGTACAAAGAGGATCAGACAGAATAGATCAGCAGGCAAAGAATATGTCAGGGATGGATTAAGAGAAGCATTGCGTGCTGTTTTCCAATAGGAGACCTGTCCCAAATGGATTTGTATCTATACTGAAATCCTTGCGTGGGCAGCAGAGTACCTTCAGAAGGGATGTCACGTGGTTGAAGTTTTATTATTTCTAAGTCTCAATATACCTTTTGCTGATTGCTTCGTTACATAAAAAAATCACACCATATCATATAACAGATGATTCAACATGTAGTAAATAAAGCTAAAACACTCAGCTTTTTTCTTTATATTGTAACAAAATTGTCTCAAAATGCCTCAATATCACAACCTGCTGGATTGATCACTGCCCTTCATAGGACAGAAAGAACACTGAGCCAATGTCATAAAACTAATATTACAGAAATATTGGGAAACTGTCAGGAATTCATTATAAACATATCAGGGATTGACTTACCTTACCTACCCTACCCTACCTTCAGGACAGAGGGCATTAAAAAGATTCAGCAGACTAGGTGCTTTAGAATTATTCTTACATAGAACACTTTTACTAGTGACAAACCTAAGAACACAGGAGTCCTAGTGCAAATTAGGGACCACAACTCTTTCTGTTAGGCCCCTCCTTACTGAACATGTGATGTGAAGTTTCCACCCTCACATTTGGTCTTGGAATTTTAGATAACAAGATAAAGTGTGGAGGACACATAGAAAGGCCTCACATCAGCCCTTTTTAAGCCTCACTGCATGGTTCTTCTATGGAGATCTTCTGAAACTGGCTTTCTGCCCATAAAACTCAGTGTGGTTGTGGTGTAAGAACCAACCAAAGTAGAAGCAGAGACACAGCTATGACTGGTCCTGGGACTGATCACTGCCCCTTTATGCGGGGCACTTTAGGCACCACTTGGCCTGATTTAATAAAACTCTCCAAGGCTGGAGAAGATACACTTTCATCAGTGAAGCTGGGGGATCCAGAAAATCTGGAATGGATCTGGTCCAGGAAACATTCAAAACATTTGCTAGCAAAAAGTAAATGACTTTAAAGGAATCCATTCCAGTTTTGCTGGATCACCCAGCTTCACTGATGAAAGTGTATCTTCTTCAGCCTTGAAGAGCTTTAATAAATCAGGCCCAATGTATCAAGTATTGTACAATGTACAGTATGTGTATAGTAACATTAATAAAGCAGCTTAAACATGTCAGACTTTTGGCAGTTGTTTGGCTGGCCATGTTATAACAATAAAACCATTAATTATGACAAGTAATCATGTCAAAGTCCATTGGAAGGGACTACATAGAGAAGGAAGTTCATAAATTAAATGTTGTCAGGCAGACATTAAATGACAGTTTTGCAAACGGCAACCTGATTTATGTCGCCAATTATCATTTTTTTTAATAAAGGCAGAATAAAAAAAATAAAAAGCTTACCCGGGGCTTCGGTCGGGCAGGTCTGAAGCTGACAAGTCTGCTTACTTTCTGGTTTGGTGGATGGATCACATCCCTGACTCATCTCCTCTCCTTGATAGCATTTCACTTCTCTCGTCTGATGTCCAGAGCCACAGGTCTTACTACACTGTATAAAAATATCAAATAATATAAAAATACATATAAAAAAATGAACTAAATTTTTGTAACCAGTTATCATCATGACAAAACATGGCAGTTGGGCATCTAATCAGAGAAGATTTAGAATTTTGTTCATTTTTCCATCCAGACACAGCTAATATTTCTCTTTACACAGGTCACCATCTCTTTTCTTTCAGGGAGTTTGGGCAGTATGAAGGTCTGGAAATACAGTCATGAACCAACTAGCAGTTATAGTAATGTAAACATTATACATGGTAACCAAAGTGGTAAAAGGATATTCTGGTTTTACTTAAAGTATATATTTTTAATAAATTATTCATTTAAAGAGTACAAGGAAATGACAACAACTTGAAAAGTATACAGCAAGTAGAAAAAAATAGAGTAGAGGGGAAGACATGTAAGAAAGGCCTCTAAATCTGGATTTAACCAATGTCAATGCATGAGAAGGTGAGTTATCTTTAAATCAGGTGTAGGTAGCATGAAACCACATCCTGTAGAATTTAGCTCACATGCTTTTAATGCTGGAGGTGAAATTAGGTGCATAATCTAGCTAACTATAGAACCACAACTGGACAACGAAAGGGTCCAATCTCCTCTAGAACAGAGAGATACACCATCTGACAACATTGTCAAGACGCTTAACTAGAGAGCTTTATTGCACCTAAAAGGAAATGAGCTTTGATGTAAAGGAAAGTCCTCAGGCCCATGGCAATCTGTACATTTTGTGTGATTGCAGGGGGTATAAGGGGCCCCTTTCTTTACCTCCAGACAGCATTTAATTCACTATGCACAGGCAGCACTTTCCTTTCTGTACTCCCGTCTCATTGCTATTTCTGTGAATCATGTTGGAGATTCAGTGGGGAGGATCCTAAACATTTTCTAGCCCTGTCCTGTATTACAACCCTTCTGGAACTTGGTTGGAGAGGTCACACAAAAATTATTGACTGACACATAACAGAAGTTTTTTTTTTTTTGTTTTCTTTTATTTGGGGCATCATAGAACCCTGTAGCCCATTTCAAACATGTTATTCCAACTATTAACTATTTATCCCAACTATTAACTATTATATCCTGTTAAATTCATGTTAAATATAATTTTCACATCACTAGATTTACTCAAATATAAACCAATCCAAATATATACCAAGGTATCTACTTTTATCTGAATAACCAGAAAAACTACATCGACTTGCATACAAAGCTAGGGCACAAAATGTGCTGTCACTGCTAACTTGCAAAACAGTTTTCTTTTACCAATGGCATTTTCAGGTCAAACAAATCTCTGTTTATAATCAAGTATATTGGAAAAAAATTGATATATTGTATTCACTGCTGTAATTTACTCATACTCCTAGTATTTTTGGCAATTGTAGCTCCTTAAAAAAACTCACTGGTCCCCATTCAGATGCTGTCCAGTGATGGTCACATGGAGGTCCCAGGCAGGGCTTTTCTGATGAAGGTTTTAGGCTCTCATCACATTGGCCGATTTCTGTTGAACATTTGACCTCCCTCTTTGCCACTCCCTCTGAACCACAGGGAGCAGGGCACTGCATAAAAACACAAGAATCATTATTATTTTTTCATTTACAGGCGTGAAAGGATAACTTATGTGTTGCTACCAAATCCTTTATCTGCCACAAGAAATAAATGAATAAAAGAAAAATCTAACTATGATGGACCAAAAGTGCAGCACAATAGCGGTGAAGGTCTGAAGCCTGTTATCATGTTAAGATTTAAAGGCTTAAATACAAAAAATAGAGAAAAATATTTAAAAAATGACAGATTACAGTTGTTGTCTAGGGTTTTATAAAACCAATTAATGGTCCATGTTCTCTCGATGTAAATTAAAATTTGCGGCTTTAAGGAAGAGGTGTATGCATTATCTAACTTAGGAGTATAACCTAACTGCAGTAAAGAAAAGGCACCGGTCTGATTCTATAGTATGGAAGAGCTGTGTAAATCACAAAAGTCAAAAATTCAATTCCTTTCATAAATAACACAGCTTTCATATTTGAATATAATAGAAGTACTTAGCGGTTTGCTTCGAGCTCAGCTTTGAATAAACTTAATAAGCTAGCATTTAGGCAATAAACTACTAAAAACAGCACTATAATATAAAATGATGTTAAAAAGTAATAGAAAACAACATATGCAATTATTTTTAAAATTTTCTCCTCCTCGCCCTAATCTGCAAAAGCCCAAAATGGTAAACAGGTGTCATGGTTATTTTTCAATACTAAATAATAAAGGGCTCTCATGTGACAGAAGTGTAATCAATAATCACATTTCACCAATTTCACATTGGTGGCCACCGGGACAGAGGACTGGCAAGTCACAGCCATGCAATCTAAATGAGTCACTCCAATGTCAATAAGTGGACGTAAGGCTAGGTAAGGGTCCTAGGTAGGGGGTCAACCTCATCTTTACAAGGTTAGGTATCATATATATAGGGATATCATTTATAACAAGCAAAACAGTAATCTACAGAATGTTGATTCATTAAATGTGGAAAAATACATTAATGGTGTGTGTTTGTTTTTTTAAACATTTATTTAAAAGGGTGAAAAAATAAAATAATTTGGACCCAGTCTGTGTATGTTTTGCCTCCTTTTTACAGAATAAAGTACTTTTGAAATGGTTATGCAGGATCACTTGCTCCTAAATTAACTTTTGTGCATTATTGTTGGCTACCAGGAGAGGGTGCTGTGTATTCATGTAAAGTGTTACAAACCCCATGTCTTTGACAGCTCTGATGAACCAGAGATAAATGGAGTTCTAGGACAAGCCATCAGGTATAAACTCAAGTATAAACTCAGATTCTTTTCAGGTTAACAAAATCTTAGTTTATACTCAAGTATTTTCAGTAATCTATGAAAACAGCAAATGTTTTACAATCTCTTATCAGATATGAAGTTTGCCTCCTCTACCTCAGGTACCATATTAGTTTTATGGTCTATTATGGCTGTAGTTACCCTCCTGAAAAATGTGGAATTTTTTTTTTTTCATTACCTGCAAATTATCACACACAAAACATACAGTACGCTTTTAGGGATGTACAATGTAATAGTAAGTATTGTAATGTTAAAGATACCTCTGTCCACTCTGATGTTTCCCACTGTGGTCCACATGGTTTGTTCTTGCAGACCTTCCTCTGAGGTGGTCTCGGGAGCTGGGCACCTTCACATTGCTCATCATACACAGAACTGTCAAGCCCGGGTGCCAACATCTTCCAGCACCGAACAGAACGAACCTGGATTCCCTGCCCACAGCTTCTTGAGCACTCGCTCCATCCACTGGACTCCCACCTCCAAATACAACACACAATCACACAGCTAAGAATTAATATTATACTCCAACTCCAATCAAAAACTAAAATGAAGTATTATTATTATTATTATTATTATTATTAATATTATTAAACAGGATTTATATAGCGCCAACATATTACGCAGCACTGTACAATAAATAGGGGTTGCAAATGACAGACAGATACAGGCAGCGACACAGGAGGAGGAGAGGACCCTGCCCTGAAGAGCTTACAATCTAGGAGGTCCTGGATTGTAGTCTAGTAGTGTCCATAACCTTTGTAAATTATCTTGTTCCACAGAACTCAACCCAGAATGATGTTGGTGGCACACCCAGCACATTTCTAAATCCATCCTTTACAGAAACAACATTTTGTAGGTATTCTGTGATGGGGGGTACATTTATTAGCCACATTAATAGCCTATAAAATGATCTTAAACAGTATTAAAAGTACACTTTCTGATTTTACGTTGCAGGTACTCTGCCAGCTAGTTTGTATTTTGTCTGTTGTGTATTTCTCACCTTGGCATGCACTCTCTTCCTAAGCAAAATTCCTGAGTGGGCTCCGGCCTAGTCATTGGATCACAATACGACTCGTCCACTTCTCTCCCATCATAACGGATACACAGAGCATAGGCAGAGCTGATTCCTGTGGAGACATTATCACATTACAATAGAACGAGGATGAGCACACAAGATCAGTTATGATGATTTATGACTTGAATTAAGAATACTGAGAATGTATCTGTTAAATGCAATCTACATTTGTCTTTGCTGTAGCACCTCAAACAGAATGTTTCACTGTTATTTCACTAAGATCAAGAAAGAACGCTATTCTTGTAGCACAGGTGTTAAGAGTTTGAATTAAAGGTATTTGTAAAGGTAAACCATACATTTGGATTTTGGTTAGGTTAGGAAAGAGAGGACAGCAGAACGTACTTCTTTCAGGAATTATTTTTTTCCATTTTGGACTCAGCCATACAATAAGTCATTGTCCTCAGTATACAATATCTGGTTGGGCAGCTGTGCTATGTAAACAGCCAAATATCCATGCAAGGAAATTCAGGAAAACTTGGAACGAATCTTAGAGTTCCACCTGTAAGCTGCACTAAATGCAAAATATTCATTTATTTTATTTTATATGAATTGTATCTAACTACATGTTTTAAAGTTAAGGTTTTATCTATTACAATGCTCAAATATTAACAAAATAGATACAAAACCACCATCCAATCCATTTCAGAGTGGTTCTTTATTACCTGAGCTGCAGGTTGAGCTGCAAGGTGAATACGCAGAGATCTTCCAACGATACATATCAGCCTTACTGATGTCCTGGCCTGATATTACATCGCTGTACATAAAAAAAACAAAGTCAAGAACACAGAATCAGATCATTTTATCAGCTTGCTACTCACACATTGAGCCTCACACTTTAACTCAACACCAACCCAAATTTGTTATTTAGTTTTGGACACAGGGCCGGATTTATTCAAGCTCTCCAAGGCTGGAGAGGATACACTTTCATCAGTGAAGCTGAGAGATCCAGCAAACCTGGAAAAGATTTCTTAAAGTCAATTGCTATTTCAATATTGAACCAGATTCATTCCAGGATCACCCAGCTTCACTG
Source organism: Pyxicephalus adspersus (assembly GCF_032062135.1). NCBI lineage: Eukaryota > Metazoa > Chordata > Amphibia > Anura > Pyxicephalidae > Pyxicephalus > Pyxicephalus adspersus. Next base: position 24,864,327 of record NC_092865.1, on the reverse strand, counting down.
ATGAAAGTGTATCCTCTGCAGCCTTGGAGAACTTTATTAAATCAGGCCCATTGTAAATAGGCACAACAGCTTAAGGTCTGAGCCCACACTTCTTCACCTAAGGTGTTCACATTATAAGCTGATTGTTTAAGAAACCCTGTCCCTTGTTTTCCTTCACATGTAGGGTGTAAATACTCGAAAGAGGAACAGGAAAATATTATCTATTCCCAATAATATTGAAATCTGAGCTAAACATTTGTTACCTGAATACAAGAGCCATGTCTATTTTCCTCAGAATCTTGAGGGTATATTCATAAACAATTCTGATTTATTCGCTAAAAAGTTTGTGCAAACTCAGCTGGGTGAATGTGCCTAACAGTACACTAGGGATAGAGTTAAATGTACTTGAAAGGTATTAAAGTGGAACTAATCCCAGTTAATGCGCAGTCCCCGTTCTGTCACAGTGTCGCCATCATCTTCTCCTCTGTATTCTGATCTTTGGCTAACTTGATTGGCCGGGCCAGGGTACTGTTCAGTCCCAGCACCAGCAAGGAAAGCCGGGATTGCCAGATATTACAAGCAAAAAAACGCTGAGCTGCGCATTTGACAGCCAACTGAATGGAGATAGGGCAGGTAAGAATATTCATCACAGAAGGGTCATCTCCTGTCCCTTTCTGCAATAAACTCTGGCCTGATCACCAATTTACAAAGTGGGACATAAGTTCCATTTTAAAGCTTACCTAAACTCAGAATTTTTACTTTACATAGAAGGGTAAATAACCCTTTTATTTAAAGTAAAAATTTTGTTTGTACAGCGCTCAGGCGATCAAGAATGAATGGGAGCGCAGAGCCTCCCGGGATACCTACGTCACGCATTCCGGGAGGTTCTTGGCATCTCGGGCATGTGCAGAAGGAGCCTTTTCATCAATAGGTTAAAAAATTGCCAATCTCTTGCGTGCACAGTGAGATTGACAAGTTTTTTTCCCAATCTACATAACTCGATCTCACACCTGCACAGTCCGAGATCAGGTGATGTAGGAAGAAGAATGCGTAAGAAGAGAGGAGAAGGTGGTAGCGCCTGGCGCTACCTCTGCGCCGGGCCAAAAACAGATAACGAGATGATGCGGGACCCGATAGAAGAAACCTCCCAACAGACAGACTGATCCGTAGGTAAGAGTGATTTTATTGTTTTGGGTTTACTTCCGCTTGAAGTAGACACGGACAAACATATAGATACATTGGTTTATTAGTGTCATTGGCAAGCCATCCACTAGGTGGTGCTCTGTTCATTTTTAATAATTGTATAACATTGTGTGTTAGAATGATTATGTGTAAAGGAGATCGGTAGTCGGTGCATATTGCTTGTCAATGTCAATAGGATATTTTGGAAAAATGTCTCCTCTTTTTGTCCTGGTCACCACAAAGAAAGTAAGAAGTAGGGTCAACATTAAAAAAACCTGACAAAGGTTCTTTTCCTTTTCTATTCTAAATTATTATCTTGTATGCTATAGATCCCAACATATTACGCAGCGCTATATCATTACCACAGGCTATGGCCAGCTTTTTAAGGAAATCCAATTAACCTAATAGCATGTTTTGGGATAAAATTGGAGTACCCAGAGGAAACACAAACACAGTGAGAACATACAAACTCCATGCAGATAGTTTGCTCAGATTTGACCATAGGATCCCGCGATGCAAAGGTAAGCATGGTAGCCACTGGGCCAATATGGGACCCATATGGGACAGAATGATGGCTAGCACATGTCCTTTGCAGCTCTATGATTCCAGGGTCGATTTTCGGCCGAGCCACTATCTGCATGGTTTTGGTTGGGTGGATAGCTAGCTTCCCTCAGACTATATAACTATGGTAGGGACACAAAATACTTGTTACTATGCAGGCTCCTGAGATTGTAATTACTTCCTGCTACAGTGACAACATTTGAAGGAATAAAACAAAATCTCTCCACTAGCTGAAAACAAAAAAGACAGATTGGACCCTTTACTAAGAGAGCCCAAACTAAAGAAAAACCTTTGGGCTGTTGCATTCAAAGTTATGTTTTTAGATTACATGACTTCTGATTTAATAATGACATACTAAGGTAGAAAAGTGAGCAAAACAATAGAAAACCAGACATGTAAGACAAGAAACAGTGATGACGGGAAAAAGAAAGGGCGCCAGCTTGCATCCAATTACACTGAGCACAGCTGCGTACCTGCTGAAGCCGGGTGCTTGTAACGGCTGTGTCCCGGGACTGGATCCAAGATGTTCATAAACAGCTGGCAGCATCAAACTGTCCCTGAATTGTTCTGATTCCTGTGTAGACTCTGCCAGGGTCGGACCCCCAGGACTGCCACCGAAGAGAGATTGGCAGAGTGCAGAGTGACTCTGTTGGTCGCACAGCCTCCATAATTCACTCTGTAGTATTCCCTGAGGGCTGTCTGTGCTGGGCTGGAGGCCTGTAACAGGGAAAACCAGAGGTAATGACATTTATACAACATCTGACACACTAGATCGAATACATCTGGAGCTAGAGTGAATCATTCACCCGAAGACTTCTAAGAACTTGTCAGAAGAAAAACTTTAATACAACATATGTACCTCAGTGTGTGTTGCAGTTCTTGCAGGGTCTGTGTGAACCCTCAGATACATGTGCTAAGCAGCAGGAACACAGGAGACACGCAGCTGGTTCAGAAAATGAGAAATCTCTGCTATCAGCAGCATCTGCCTGCTCTGCTGTCTAAGGCTGCGTACACACGTTAGAGTATTGTTATTGGAAAGGATCTTTCACCAATTTTTCTATTTACAAAAGAATGAAAGCTGAATTAATGAGAGCGGTACACACAGCGCTGATCTGCTCTATCGAGAGAGGAGGGGGGAGAACGAGCGAGCAGCACCCCGCTGTACTCTCTCCTCTTCACTTGTATTGCAGTCGTTCATCGTGGCGGATCCATGAACGCAGTCAGACAAGCACTGTACACATGCGAGAGCCTTGTCCGGTACTAGCCCTGTAGTGATGATCATACGAGAATCATTTAACTTGTGTACTTAGCCTAAGTCAGTGAAGTAGACATTGCACAATATGGAGAATTTTACATCTGTATGGTCGGTTAGATTGTACCTGAATGGCTAGAAGAAAAACTATTTCATTTTCCTAAATCAGTTTCTGTAACTTCTGGATATCTGCAAACTTTATAAAACTAGCACTGCCCAAGGCAGTTTTGCATTATTACTGGTGGACCTGCCAAACTGTCACTCCATTGATACAACCAAAGTTCTCTGCACACCCCTGGTATTAGCCATGCAGTAGTGTATAACATGACCAATTCGCCCTACATAGGGTAGACACCTTTTCTTTATATATGTATTTATAGCACAGTTTCATAGCGCAGAACAAACATTATAGGGACTGATCTTTACAACTATAACAATACAATGGGCCTGATTTATTAATGCTCTCCAAGGCTGGAGAGGATACACTTTCATCAGTGAAGCTGGGTGATCCAGCAAACCTGGAAAAGGTCTTGTCCAGCTTTCTAAATATTTACTAGCAAAAAGCAAAAGACTTTGAAGAAATCCATTCCAGGTTTGCTAGGTCACCCAGCTTCACTGATGAAAGTGTATCCTCTCCGGCCTTGGAGAGCTTTATTATATCAGGCCCAAAGGGTCCAATTTGGTGTATTATCCAGGTTCTCCCATGATTGTTTATCTTCTTCAGTCTCAGAGAGTTTTAATAAATCAGGCCCAAAGTGTTAATTATTTTCCTCAACTAACCCATATTGACTTGTTGGGAACACCATCCGAAAAACATGGACATTATTATGGAGTCATTCTCCCTACTCCCTTGAGGCTATATTAGCCCCAATCAAGATTCTGATTCTTTCATTCTTATGGCCTCATGGTGGTCACACCCCTCTAGTAAATCTAATATTGCATGCATGTTGCTTTTAGAGTCTGACGACATACATTTATCCAGTTCTACAGCAGCCTCTTTTCCTCTAGAAAGGGATTTCTTAAGAATTTGAGGTATGTATCTGGAAATGTGTGGCCATTTGGTTCAGTATGGTTCAGAAAGTGTTCAGTACGGTTGTTGTCAGGTCTCTGTGCACCTCTCTCAAAATTCTTCTTACACCAAATTTGCCAAAACATTTTTCTATGAAACTGAATGTATGCACCTCAGCTCAATAATATAAAGAGCCATTTACATTCTTCTAGCCAAATACAGTATTGGCCACAAATTTTACAAAATACAACATTGTGGCCAATACTGTATTTGGCTTCAGTTTTTTTTGGTGGCAATTCACATTTTACTTGCTTACTTTATTTACTTGATTACTGTGCGGAATGATCCGATCTACATATTATTTCATTGCATAGAGCATTATAAAAAGTAACATCATCTTTCGGTCCTGGCACAAAATGATCAACTAACTTAATTTCATGCACAATTATTTTTGCTTGAATAACTTCATTTTAGTATGGCCCCATCATCAGTACAGGTGCGGATGTGAAAGAATACAACTGAGATCACTCCATCTGCCAAGGGCAGACTGATTGCTAAAAAAGAGGGGTATTGACTTCTTGTGTTGGCAATGGTTACCTCCAAAGAAATGTGTGCAGCCATAATCTCTTTTCCTCAAAATGGGCTCACATGCAATGTAAATGCTGCTAGAAATACTGCACCTGAAAGAACCATTTACAGGATCATCAAAAACTTCAAGGTGAGAGGTTGAGTTGCGGTAAAGTAACAGAATCACATTGCCACCGATGTAGAGCTCAGTATTGGCAGCAGGTGCATCTGCACACACATCAAGGAGAAGACATGAAAAGCACAAAAGAAGCCACTTCTTTCCCTTTCTTTACAAGAATTGGACAGCAGAAGACTAGTGCATTGATTATTTTTTTGTGATGAATCCTCCTTACGGCTCTTTGGGACATCTGGAAAATCGATTGTCTGGAGAAGAATTGTTGATTGCTACCATGAGTCTTCTATCATTCAAACAAACAAGCATCCTCGGACAAACCATCTTTGGGGTGCTTTCATCCAAGAGACGCGGTTGCACACATTAATAATTCTGCCCAAGAACACAGCCAGAAATAAATATTGGTATCAAAATGTCCTAAGAGCAACTTCTCCCAGCATTCCAGGCACAATTTGGTGATGATCAGTGTATTTTCCAGCCTGATGGAGCACAATGTCACAGAAAAAAATGCCAACAAAGGGGTTCAGAGATCATAACATTTAAATTTTGAATCTGTGGTCAGGAAATTCCCCAGATTCTTATTTCATTGAGAACCTGTGGTCAATTTCAAAAAGCAGAAACTCACAAATTGTGATCAACTCCAAGAACTAAGAAAGCAAGAATGGGTCATCATTAGTCAGGATTTGGCACAGAAGCTGATATCCAACTTTCCAGGGGAAGTTGCAGAAGTAATGAAGAAGAAGGGTGAACACTAAAATACTGACTGATAATATATTTGCCAGCATTGAATACCATAGAAACATGTAAAAAAAGCAACAAAACATGTAAGAAACAACAAAACTTGCTAACATAACATTAGTGTCACTACCAAAATGTCTGCCCAATACTGTAGCAAAGCATGTGCAGCTCAGTGTAAAATATCAGCATACCCAGGGGTTGGGAATGACTAAACTCCCATGTACCTTAGAGGAACAATATTCCAGCATGGCCAATCAAGATGACCAAAGGCTCACACGCGGAAAAGGACAACGTGATGATATCAGTGCCAGCATTAGAGCGAGGAAAAGTAAGTTTAGTTCTGCTTTATTATATTTTATAATTAAATGAATAATTAGGATAAAAAATATAATATATTTATCATATTTTGATTTTATTTTGCCTTGAATCTTCTCTTCAATTAGCCATCAATGTACAGTAATAACCCTTTTGTTATTTTGATATACAAAATGCACTAATGGAACACACAGGGTGAAAGGCTCTTGGTGCAGCAGAATTAAATTTCCCACACAAGATACAAACTATATTGGTACGGTATCTTTAGAAGTCCAGCTGTCAATGTTAGAACATACTGCCAATGTGAAATGTGATTACATTATACTATTACAAGAAACCACCAGATGACATTTCCACTGTTACAAAATAAAACACTTCTCAAGTTTAGCATGAGAGTTGTAATAGTAGAAAATCCAAACCTAATAGTGGTTTAAAAAGAGTTTTATCAATTTTTCATAATCATTATAATGCTCCATACTGTTGTAGTAGACTTTAATGTGGAAAATATGCAACAGGATATTGTAATATATATTTATATATATATATATATGGAATATAATGTATTAACATCTATAAATCAAACAGGTTAATATTAGCAGCAGTAAATATTTAGACAAAAAAACCTGCATAGTTGGAGCTGACCTCTTAATCTAAAAAATATGGGATTCCTTGATGTCAAATTTAGAGCATCTAAATATCCTTGCCATAGCATAGTATGAAATGGGGGTGTAGCACTGATGTGACTAAAGAATACCAATAGCAGCCAATGGAAGTAGTATGCTTATGTTACACATACACTATCTATGTCTGAAAAAAATATTTCAGACATAGATAGAAGCTATCATTAAAGCTGACCCAGTCATTGTTGCTAGAAGTATGTCCAGGGTCACTACCACACAATCCAGGTAACAAAAAATTGATAAATAAAATTTGGATTTATCTGTAAATTAACGTGGTGATGATTGACTTTAAGAGGTAAAAAAATAAAACCAAGATTTTGATTCAATTGTGCAAAATAAATTACTCTTATAACTTAAGAAAATTAACTGCAGTTGCAAAGTTTTTCATTGGTTCAGATTCAAGTCAGTAAAAAGAGCGTGAGATTTGCATGAACATTCACTTTTCTGCATCTCATTAACCATCTCAGGTACTAGAAGAGTTGATGGAAACATTTGCACTTGTGGTAAGAAATAAACCTAGTTTCCTTCAACAACCTAAGAGGTCATTTGACTCCCCCCTCAAAAATTGGTATCCAATCAACATACTAGTAGGGTAATTGATTTACCCATAAAAATTACAGATAATATACTATAACTGTAGGAATATTAGATTATGAGCTCATATGAAACACAGTAAGTGACATGCCCATTGAAAAAAAAAGATAAAAGGGTCGACATGTGGATACATATATATATATATATATATATATATATATATATATATATATATACACACACATACATACATATACTTGTATATATATTCATAAAGATTTGAAATTGTGATAATGGGTTGTAAAGTTTACCTTCTGTTTGGTCTTCTTCTACTATGCCTTGTTCTTTACTTGCACTCGATCGAGGTATAAATGAACTCTCTGACTCTTGAGTGTTTCCCCAGTTCCATGTGTCAGATGTATCAGGCAAGCTTCTATCAGAACCTCTCTGGGTCGCACTTTGTACATTGCTTGGAGGAAGAGGAGCTTGCTGTACCCGTTCAGAGTGCAGTGGAAGTGGTGGCATACGAGGTACTGTGTATTCATATGTTATATGGGGAATTTTTCCATTGAAGTTGTAGTACTGAATACAGAAAAACACACTGAATTAGCTAAATGTAAAAATCATTTTTGATATTATAATGAATTTTAAAGCAATATGAAAAAGCTGTAAAAAATACACAGATTGGCAATAATGCTGGACACCAACCCCAATTTTTGGGGGTTTTGGGCAGTTTGTGAGGGAGTTTGAACCTCAAAAGAGATTTCAGAAAAGGGAATAAATAGCCATATATGAGTTTTATAGGCACATTCAAGAAATGTTCATGTCCAAACCACTTTCTACTAATAATTATAACTTTATTTACAGACATTGTTTACATAATGAATCATAAATGCCATTTTAAAAAAGTAAGGTCATATCATTATACATGAAGAAACACTAAATATCATGTATGTCTTTGGTTCACATCCATACACAGCCACACAGCTCTTTGATATATTTGATCCGTTCCCAGCCAATGCAGCTTCCTTGATCATCAATCATCCATTATGATATATTACACTTACCTGTATTCTACGCACAACACTCACCTGCTGACGTTTCTGAAAGGTTGGGTCTTTTTCATCTAACACTTCCACAACTCTTACACTTATTCCTTACCTGTCAAACATGTTGAGTAAAATTCCCACTACTTTGGCTTGTTATATTGCGGCAAACCTAAGTGACCTTTTGTCTAGAAAGACCTTTATGAGTAGTGGGTACCCAAGGATTTAAATGATTTTGAGTGTTTTTTCATGTATTATGATGTGACCTTACTGTTTCATGATTTTGAACAAAGTCTGTAAATAAAGTTATGATTTTTAGTTGAATGTGGTTTGGGCATGACAATTTCTTGAAGGGGCCCTTCTCTTATCTCGCTGGTATAAAGGTACTTTTAGCCTGGAACCATTTATTCAATCCAGTGGTGTTATCTAGTTCTTTCAACTTCATTTAATGTCCTGTCCAACAGATGTATCCTTCAGGATGTTATAGGGTGTTACAGGGCAGGGGATACAAAGACACATACAGAAATAAGGAACCTAATGACTTTATCTTTCTTTAGTCCACTCAAAAACAAAGTTTAACCTAGCCTCTTTTTTAAAATCATACAGAAAAAGAAAAAAGCCTGGTGATTTAAATCACAATTTACTGAATTTAAATAGCAAGAGGCAAGGTGCTAAAATATAATACAATTAAGGCTAAAGGTGTCTATACTCTAGTAGGTTTAAGAAATAAGAAACTAAATTAAAAAAAGCATATTTTTTTACAAAAATGTAATGAATTAGTAAATGTAATTTACCATTGATCAGGAATGGCCATTCTTTGTTTAACCGAAGTCACTCTCCTCTCCATTACCTCTTACAACCACCCTCTGCTGCATTTTTAATGTAATTCATTATTCATAATGAGCACTCCCCCCAAAAAAGCATCCAATGTGTGGTCTACCCAGATTTCTTCCCGGTGAATAACAATCTAATTTTGCATGGGCTGGCCAATAGGTGAAGTGTGGTAATACAGGTAAATGAGTGATATTAGAAATATCATGTTCACATCGACCAGGGAATGGCAAACCTAAAAGGTATACGGAAGGGCTGGGGTCTCACACACACACCATGACACTGAGGGACTGGTTGGTTGGCCCTGGTGTAGTCAGATATTCCAGTCCCTCGCTCTGTACATTTGATGGCCGCCTATATTTGACCAACGTCCCAGCAACACGGAAATTCTGAGGGTTGTCCATCATCATATTCCCATTGATGTAAAAATTTCCAGCAGAGTCTGCCAGAGCTGAAAGGAAAAAAAAAACAAAAAGAGGAATAAAGTAACATAAAGCAAGTATAATTAAAATTTACTTCATGATACCTAAACTTAACTTGTCAATCTTATTGGACAAGAAATAAATCTCCCAAAAACCTTACCAATAATTCTTATACATGGATTTTTCAGTTTATTAAATATTTGCCTGTACATATCATACTATTTACTACATTTGTTAAAAGTTTAAAAAATATTAAATATTCTCAGTTGCTGTCTGTGTTCCACTTAAGTAATTTCACCTTCTTAGTTTGTTCCGGGGACAAATGGCTAAGAAGCAAAAAATGACAGGGTCAACTAATCCCTACTTTTAAAATTGTTTTTCTAATAAAGCTAAATTTTTATATATATGGTAAATATCCACAATACATGTTACTTTCCCTTATATTCAGTTGTGTTAAATTTGCTGCAAGTGATAAAAAAACAACAGCTGTTGATGTGCTAGAAATGTATGTAAATGTAAAAATTAAATATTATACTCTTTTGATGTACAAAAGGAAGCTATTAGAAGAAGCTTGTTGTTAGGATTTATATATACTTTGCGTTTATATTATTAGAATGCCTAATGTACTAAGGAAGTTAACAGAACACAGAATAATTTGAATAAAATTTTAGACTCCTAAAAACCAGCCATACTTTCTCACCTAGTATATTTTCTGTGTTTCTTTTTTCTGTGATTAAGATTTCAAAAGCACCCGCTGGGATTGTTGTAATAAGAGCATAACCTTAAAAGTAACAAGCATGTTAAATATTAGCTATGACATACAGCAGTACTACAATATGTCTACAAATTAAATTTAAAATATAAATCCTTATATAGCATTTAACATAAAACTTTGCATACATTATAAACAGCTTATTGGTTATTTTCCAAACTATTATTGATGAAACCAAAAAAAAAATATAACCCAAAGCACTTCAGGTATTACTTTCCACTTCTTCAGGGCTCAAGCAGCTGCTATAGTAGCTGTAACTGTAGGTGTTATAGAGTTTCTATACATTGGGTCTCTATGAGGTTTCAGTAGCAGTGGTCCACTATGCCACATAAACTGAAATGCTACTAGTCAAACCAGTCTTACAAAGACCCACTGGCACACAAAATTCCCACAAATACAAATATAGCTCCCCCAGAAGATGCTCTATGTACACTTGAGCCCGAAGAAAGGAGAACTACATCCATTGGCATACAATGGCTGTATTTGTTCCATGTTTGACCAATAAATTAATGCTTTATAACTATCAATGGTATTCTTTATTTCAGCTTTACAAATATTCAAACATGAAGGAGCGTCAAGAGTTTGGATATTTTTAGGCTACACTGCAATTGATAAGGTCGCACAACATGCTCAGAACATTGATGTGATGTTGATGGATCGTCTTGAAGATTCGTATTTCTGATTCTTCATACAGGAACAAAGAAATTCACAATCAGGTGTCTGCATTGTATTTATGACCCTTGAGCACACTTGTGATTTCCCTGCATCTTTCAGACAGTCACCAATAAGGATTAGTTATTGGAGCCAAGTGACTAAGCAACATGAACTATAGAGCAATAGATTTCTCTGCTCATACTGCATAAAGCAGGGGTCAAAGAGCTTGTAAAAACCATATGAGTTTTACATGCGGTCTGTAATTGACTTTAAGAAGTATTTTCATGTAAAAACCATTATCTCCATTCAGCCTTGTGTTGCCAATACCCAAAAGGATAAGAAAATACTCTTTATTTCACAGCATACAGATCTAAAAGCAAAACTTATCCAAGTGGAAAATATTAGGTGCAAACAAGCAGTAAACCATAATTTTATTTAAAGATCACATGCCGCTGTACCATTTTCTCTTCCACACTTGTAGAGTCCAGTACTATCATGAAAGCAAACAGTCTAATTTCCCTGCACTTTCACACACAAAGCAGTTGTTTGTGTTCCAGGTCCATTGTTGAACAACTGATAAGAAACAACCAATGTTCACTCTAAGGCAGAAGTCGCCAACCGGTGGTCCGTGGCTCTGGCCTGTGTGCCAAAACCGCAGACTTTGTCCCTTGTACGGATCACAGGCTTGGGGAGGTGGGCAGGTTGTGTCTCTAAACACAAACTGCCCACTATCTCAGGCTCAGACCTGTGATTGAAGAGTGGTCGGGTTCTGGCATCATGACGTCACTATGGGGGAAGTTTCTTCCCCTTTGAGTGGAAGGCATGCGCGGTCTGGAGTCTGTTTAATTAGTGGTCCATGCCAACCAGGAGGTTGGCGACCACTGCTCTAAGGAAGTTAGGTACAGAATTGTGCTGCTCACCCTCTCCTCTCTCCATAGAACAGAATGATGATGTGTGTACAGTGCACATTTGTTTCCGGATCGTTTCCAGGGATAGTGTTCTTACATTTGTAATTTCACAAAAATACATAAGGCTTTAGGCACAGTAATGTCTAGGCACCTTACCACACCAGGAAATTTTTCAGGATACATTTAGGAATGTAAAAGATTGTTAATGTAATAATGTAAATGTTTTAACCTCCGGGAGGCCTTAAAATTGTACTGTTCATATTTTGATGTTTATACATTGTAATTCAATTCATATATTTACTAAATGATATCTTTTATTCCTTCATTGTATGTATTTGTTTCTTGGATGTCATTTTCAAAAAATTAAAAAAATTAAAAAAAGAATGTAAAAAATGTATTTTCAGGGTACTGGTTAGGCACAATAACCTTCTCTAGATATTCCTTATAAATAAAATATGAATGTTAACTTTTAAGCTGAGGTCAACTATTACTTATATATCCTCCACCTAGTCTTTTTACAGACTGGTATTTACAAACATGTGACATTTGTTGAATATTGTACAGACTGTTAATGAAGTTATATTTGGCAAAATTTAATAGACTGTCCATACACTCAAGAAAACCTTCTATACTACAAGTGTCCACTATAGAAAGAAGGGGAGTTTTAAAGGAATACTAGGATATTATTAAAAAATTGGCCATCATTATATACAATGTATTATAGTCAAGTAAATAAATAGTAGCACAAGTCAACTTGTTGGGTTTGTCTGAGTTCCTTACATATATTATGTTTACTGTAAAAATACAACAATATGTAAACTGACTAGGGGTGGCCAAGGTTTTACATAAATATATCACTTACGTATTTATTATAAAATACAATAAATTAAAACAGATAAACCATCAAAGGTTCATAATATTCAGGGGTTCAGGGAGCAGTCAGTAGACAAAATATATTCGCTGTTCAATTTTCTATTTATACTGGATGGAAAATAATAATTTTTAGCAAAGGACACTTGCCACTGTGACAGGGTCAATATAAATAGATAGACTGGGGTTAGGTCAGGATGCTGGGATATGTAAGGAATTCCCAAGTATAGAATTGATAATTGTATGTATTTTCTATTTCTGTCATGGAAGGGAAGAGCTTTATTGTGTGGTATGCTGTTCACTTGCTTTAAAATTAGAAACCTTTAAAGAAAACCTGTCTTGAAAGCAATGCAGTGCTATTTTTTCAAGTTGCGGCCATGAAGTAACATCAATACTTTCTGAGTCTATTAAGATTTGTGGACAGTCAGAACTCTAGGTCTGCATACTTGTTCCAGCTCTGTGATATATAAAGCATTGAAGCGAGAAGGTCATCAGCTGTACTTACTGCATATTTAAATGCTTCTGCTATGAATTTTGAAGATGAATTTCTCCGCTGTAGATACAGAGGATTTTCAGTCTTTTTAGCAAGTACACAAAAAGACTTGTTAGAAATTCACTGTCCTTGTCAGTTCCCATGAGATGCACTAAAAGAACAAACCAATGGTTTCTGTAGGTATTCTTTATTATATATAGGTATTTTGTAATGATGAAAAAAAGTGCTGCTTAAAGTTTAGCTTGGGGGACAACAGTGGCTCTTTCCATATATATATTGAATAGCTATCATGGAAATTTGGTATTTTACAGGATTACTAGGCAAAAATAACATTTTTGGTTTTTCAGCTGTAAACATTTATATGTGTTTCACTGCCTCTACTAACTTTACAGGAAACTGTATAGGAAGATATCCACACATGCTGCTGTTTCATTGCATTTTTTGTTCATAGATTGGTGATTACTGATAAAGCTTTCAACGCCATTGACTGTAAATGACCTCATTTGGGCCATTTCCAGCCTTGTGGACCTTTAGGATACCATTGTAACTGACATGGGGGGTTTTGGTGCATGGGCATACACCTATAACCAATAGTTTTTGGGGTGGGAAAGAGGAAGATAACTGTTTCAAAAACTGGATGTTGCTCAGTATAAAGACAGAAAAGCTTCCACAAAACATGAATGCTGAAATAAATATAAAATCCAATATAAAATACTTTTTTGCCAGTCACACCATACTTACATGCATTATCACATGTTGACCGATACACTTTAAGTAGTTAGGCAACTTACCCAATACTGATTTTCTGAAGCTTCCTGAGACCCTGTAACATGTACTTCCATCCCCACCGCAAACACCACATCTATCCAGTGACCTGGATGAATAGAGCTTACCATCACATCCAACCGGCTGAAAATACAGAAGCACATGGAAACTGGGACATTTATTGAGTTTGTAAAGAATCAACATAAAAAATGAAACTAGAACAACCATAATTAGCAACATTGATGTGATATTGACTGGATAAAGAATGGAGGGCTCAGAACATCTGTAAGGTATTGCTGTCTATAACACTATTTTTGACCTCTAATTTCACTTTCTGCCATGTCATCTTGACCAGCAAACAGTGAAAAACTTTCTAAAGAAATGAAATTCTCCCTACTGTGTCCACAAATGGTTGGATTGTCACAATATTCAGAAACATCATAAAGGCAACCAAAAATACATAGAAGTGTTAATAGTAAACACAAAGCACCTCTCATGTCCCTTGGCCCCTATAAGATGAGTATAAAAAAGGAAGCTGCTCTGCACCTTGGGATCATAGAAGACAAGTCAACTGACTTAAGAAAAAAAGCCTACCTTGGGAAGTCACAGAGTCCAATTAGCTATACGCTGCCACTAAGCCACTTTGTATTAGTTGACTAATAATTAAAGTCAAAGAACCATTGCAGAAAGCTATCACTACCTATTTTGTACCATTACTGCATTTAGAAAAACACTTTAGCACATTTTCTAGAGCAAACCTGTGTACAAATTCTAATTAAAAATGACAAACAACATTGGGCAACAGCCTCGATTTACTAAACAAATATAAGCTTTTAACTAAGCAAAGTAAAATAATACCTTGTAAGGCCATTTCCAGCAATGCTAAACAACCATCCAAAGGTGTGCAAGCAAAAATCATGTTTTTTTTACATTTCCTTCCACTAAAGTGGGTATTCTTTGCAATGTATTTACAATGTATTTGTAAGTTTTCACTACTCTCACTAATATGATTAAAAAAAACTTTTGAGGTGATATTCACTTTGCTATGTAAAAGCCTAAAGTAAATCAAGCCCAATACTTTAAACTAAGGTCAGGGTTCTCCCCAGCCTCTTTTAGCCGGGCGCACCACCCGGCACTTTTCAGTAACCACCCGCTTGTTTTATGGGTGGACGGATAAGCTGGGTCACAACAAAGGGGCTACCACCCACCTAAATTTTCTTCCCACCCAGCTAAATAAAATTTCAGTAGGACACTGTGGAGTAATTGTTACATCTTGGCCACATTTGGCCAGCCATGTACAGAAATATATTGTACAGAAGCTACAACCGGTGAGATAGATGCATTTGCACCTATGATAAGAGTTCAGGTGTCAGTCAAACTTCTTGGTTACCATTGAGAAAAGGATTTTCAATGAAAACCAGACAGAAATAAATACTCCAGAATGTTTACAGGTGTAATGACAACATACCCTTTCCACATTTTTAAGAAATGTAAAATGAGGAACCCCCCAATAAAATAAAATATACATGATGTCCACAGCCTCAGCGGTACCTCACATTTGCCGCTGATACAAACTCCCTGAAATGTCCTATCACGGCAGCTTGTTCCATCGTGGGCTGGTACTAAAAGTTGCCGCTCCCTAGTGATGCTAGTGCACTGCAGATCACACGGCTTGCTAGAAATACTGGTGTAATCATCTAATAGAAAGACAAAGACAAAAAATGAAATCGGTTAAGACAGGCGGAAGATTCTAATATCTCTCAATCATTTAGATGCCAAAATATTTATACTTGTTTTCTAATCTTGAACAATAACTACAGATATTATAAGGAGGGGGAGACACCTGTTAGATTTTTTTTTGTTTATAATTTATGATAATGGAGAATACAAAAGAAGGAATACGAATACAAAACGATGAGCTGTAATACCAGAAACCTCAAGCTGAATCAACAATTTGCTGCTGAGATTTCTAGGAGATAAGATGCATGAAGGGGACACTACCTACCGCACACCAACTACAAATAAAATATCTATTTTCTGTCTGTCGCAATAATTAATTAATTTAGATAGTGTAAAAACAATTCTTACACTTTGGATCTGACCAGATGATGGTTAAAACCCCTTTTTAATGCTTTTATACATCCAAACTAACTAATCTTGTTAACACACAGAAGAATTTCTTGACTTCACCTCACTACTCGATCGTCCTCAATCTGGATTTTGACCTTCAAGCACAACTGATTTGGCTCTTACAGTGTTACACCCAATGACCTCCAAATCACCCTGCTCACCCCCAACTTGTCCAGAATAAAGTTTACTCCAATAACTCATTAAGGATAGCTAACAGGAACCTGGATAAAGCTTCTCCCGATCTCTAAAACAGTGCATAACATTGTTTAAATACCTTAAATATTATAACCTGTTACTGACTTCCTTACTCATAACCTCTTTCCACACAAAAATCCACCTTTTCACACTCACTTACCCATCATTAACTCTCGCTATAATCTCCTATTAGCCACAGTTTTATTTTTCCTATTGGTGTAAGCTCAATCGTGCATAGTGCAAAATAATCTAACAAACAAGTTTATAAAAAAGCAAGTGTAATTAAAGCATTTTTTAAAATTCTCATAGTACATCACAGTAACTGACCTGGATATAGAGGTACCCAGCGATGATACATTTTCCCAAATGCCTTAGCATTAAAAGCTGAACACTGATATTGTTTAAAACTTGCAGAGCCAGCAGGACAAAACTGTAACAAGAGAAAACAGATCATCAATAATTATATGAAGAGACCTTCTCACATAGATTCATACGACCACTGTTAATGATGCTTAGGTCATTTCTATGCTACTATTAAAGCCCAACCCTAGGTTATGCAGACATCTCCCCTTCCCATTACTTCCCTGTAGGCTACATGTCCATGTATCTGTTCTCTACATCATCTTCCATAAGCCATTACAACCTGTAGTCCCAGCACCGACACCATCTCAGAACCAGAACCAGCACCTATGTAATGTAAGGGGAGGAAGCCAAGTGCCTATTCACATCCGATAGAGTTTTGGATCGTACAAGCATTTATTATTGGGTGTAGCTGTGGCCAGCCTAGAAGTAGAATATGCACCAGCATTTTTTCATTAGGGGGGTGCTAAATAGCAGAACCAGCAACCTATGCTGCTAAGGTAGTTCAGCCCCTGATTTTACCATGGGTGTTACTGGACCATTTACAGACACTGGAAATATCTAAGATTGTTATTGTCTTGTGTACTAAATGTTAAAAGACAAATCTAGACATTCTAGAGCTTAAAAACTCTCTTGTTTTTGAGATGTACTAAAGAATTGTATGCCTTCTCTTTTTTGTAGTTCATTTACTTAACCAATACCGGCAGCACACATATCACCGGAAGTGCCAGTTGCAGGTAAAATCTGGCACAGCAGCTCCTCCATACTGATAAAATGATATTTTTAGCCAATCAAGCTTAATATTATTTACCTGAAAGAAAGGGCAGTGGAAGGTAAAGAAAATTCATTAAGTAAGGGCCCCTTCCTATTCAGGGCTATTACAAACATCCTTCGGTCAGATAAAGGATCAAACTAAAGTTGTAAATTTCCCTCTTTAAAATCCATTCATATTCTGTACCAAACCTTATGACTGTGAATGAGTTAGCCATGGATATTCAGTGTCCTGAAGATGATATATGGGTTGGACAGGATTATATGTGGGTAATTACATGTTAACATGGAAGTAATTACAGGGCAATGTGTGGATAATTACAGGCCTGTACACCGGGGTTTGTGGAGTTATGTACTAAGCATATAGAGTAGCCATTCACATTAAATCAGCCTATTTATTGTACTGTTCTTTTAAAAGAAAACAACCGCCAATTACTTTAGCTACCTCTTTGCAAAGTAACAAACAATGTTTATTTATTTGTGTGTATGCAGGTAGATGTTTTGTGTTGTAGAACAGACGTAATCCCATTTATCCACTAACATATAATATCTGGAAACACAAATAATTGTGTTTAGGTTGAAGAGGAATGCAGACTGAGCTATGTATAGTTTTGCGTGGGTTGAACAGGTCATAAAACAAATATACCATACATGATGATTATACTGGTAACACATTGCAAACATCTAAAGGGGAGTTCTGGCTAAAGAAAAGTTTTTTCCCAAAAGTTGTGCTTCAGACACGTTTCAGCCAGGTAGCTCGCTGCTCCTAAATCTGTCCCAACATCTTATACCTTGGATGACTTTGATCCAGGTGGAATGATTTGGACATTTTTCAATGCAGAAGCAGATCTAACAAAGCATATGGTGCAGTTCTGTTGAATGGCTGTTTATCCTTTTTTATAATTTAATGCAACTGCATATGATAACTGAAAGGCTATACGCTGAATTACTGTCCATAAAAATAATGTTGTACACATGCTAGATTTTCACCTAAAACAAATATAATAGTCCCTTAGGGTGCATACACACATGCAATTTTTGTCGCCAGAACTGATCTTTGGTGAAACTTTCCAGCGACAAAGAGTGACAGATGAACAAAAAAGCAAAGTACACACAGCACGGTTCTGTTCTATGGAGAGGGGAAGGGGGAAAAAGCGAGTGGCACAGTGACTTATATAGTGGTTGTTCCCTATCGGTCGTTCATTGATTCCTCTTCATAGATCCAAGAATGATGTCAGGCAATCGCTCTACACATATCAGATTCTCGTCCGATGCACACGGTTGTGCTCTTCTCGGAAATCTTCTGATTTGTGTACATAGCTTTACTCCTAGTTGGGTTGATTTGCTAAGAGAATTTAGGCTGTTCACATAGCAAAGCGAGTTATCTTTTTGCAGGAGATATTCCATCCAGTCACTGGAAAGCAAAAATTCTGCTTTTTATTTCCTAGCACATGATTAGATATTCCTTGCAAAGTTGATTTTTTTAAAATGTTTTTTTAAATTTAAAGGGTAAAGCCCCTTCCTCCACCACAGCGGTAAAGACAGAATGGGAGCGCAGAGCCTCCTGTTATACCCAAGTCATGCATCCCAAGAGACTTCTGGCTGCTCCTTCTGAGCATGCGTAAAATGCACGGAAAAACTTTTTTCCTGTAATGGGGAAAAAATTCCAATGTCACTCATGCACAGTGAGATCAGCTCTCTTTTTTCCCATTTATAGCAGGCTACATCACCTGATCTCGTGCCTGCACAGTGCGAGATCAGTAGACGCAGTCAGAAGATGGCGGCAT
The DNA here is from genome assembly GCF_032062135.1 of Pyxicephalus adspersus. NCBI lineage: Eukaryota > Metazoa > Chordata > Amphibia > Anura > Pyxicephalidae > Pyxicephalus > Pyxicephalus adspersus. The sequence goes on along the minus strand of NC_092865.1, from coordinate 24,845,373 downwards.
CTGGCTCTCCCTTTGCGTCAAGACGCAGTTGGATTACAGGACGACGTGGGAGAAATCGGGGGCTCTGTGCAAGTAAGGCAGGTGAGTATGATTTTTTTTTTATTATTTAGTTCCAGTTAGGTGAATGACCCATGCAAGGTAATAATTGACCTTAGTAAGTGAATAGCTAACATTCTTTAATAAATCAGCCCAGTGTATTCCTTATAAGCACACCTGACTAGATCCTAGCCCTGCTTCTCTCTCCCAGCCTGAGCTCTGTTATATTAACCTGGGGGTGATGCAGAGTTACATTTAGAAACTTACTTTTGTTACATTTAAAAATGTATAATGATGTATTAATAAATACAAAGCATCATTCATTTATATTTGGCTGGAGCTCAGCTGACATGTAAGTGTGATTTATATACAAATCAAGAGATTTTCCCCTTTTCTCTAATGCAAGGAAACAATAAAAATCTGTTCACACAGATTTTCTGGCATGCTGGAAAATTCCTACTTGTGGCAACAAGCACTTCCAACATTTGTCAGCCCTTTATGTCACCTAATAGTTGCAGAATGACACCAATGTGTAAAGTACCTGGCTGATTACAAATCCTGTGCCAGTGGAAACAATAATTATACCCATATTTCAACTGTTTACCCGAAGTTCCTGTTCTACAGGGAAACCTCTCTTCACCTCCCCAGGCAATCAGGTAAAATTCTTGGCTCGAGTTCAATTGTGGTTTAATAAACACAAGATAATTATATTTCTCTTTCTAGGAAAAGTATCCAGGTATCTGTTGTTTGTGTTGAGGAATATTCAATGTGCAAACCCAACCACCAAAAATCCTATATCCGCCTTTATGTTCCGCTTTTAAAATGAGTGATCAGGGAGTCTTCAAAGAGATGGCATACCCGAAGCATCCAAGCTTCCGGGACTTAATGAATTCCCGCAGGCCTTTACATGAGTTAAGTCCTCCCAGCCAATCAAGACAGCCAAAGACCGGACTTCAGGGAAATGATTGGGTGAAGATTTAGGAGCCCTTGCCAGAGCGAGGACAGGTGTGCACAGAAGGCAGGTAGGGTTATTTAAGGATTGCCTGCTGCAATATTTTTTTAATCCTAAATATAAGTTAAATAAAAAAAGTACTTTGCAATCATGCCATGAAGATATTTGTTCTGGCACTTCTCGTTATAAACTGACAACACCTGTTTAATAACTGCTTTGTCACAAGGGTTTCTGATGGATAATATGAGACCACAGAGACATAGCAGCACCATCAGCAATCCCATCTGAATGTCACACATGTCAAGAAGTGGCTGCAAAAAGATCAGCAGCACTGATATGTAACAAAATATGAAAAAAGTGAAAATCAAAAATTCCTCCTTCCCCCCCAATCTATTCAAATCTAAAAATCTGTTTTTCCGCACATGTTACAAGACCTTACAATAATTCACCAGGTCAGATGTCATCCCTCACTCAGCATTCTTTTTAATTGCAGCATGATTCTATGTATAAATCAGAGTTACCTGCTTCTGACACAGCTGGAATTGCTTTGACTGCCCTCTGCACACAGTGTTATCTATTCCCAGAACTGTTTGGAGTCTGTAAAAGATAAGACACTCAAATCAAGCAAGAAAATTACAGTTTTTTTAAGCAACATATAGGGGCGTATTGATAACTAATTTAAAGTGACTTTCACCAAATATTTATTGGTAGTGAATCAATCACTATCATTTAAAACACTTGCACCAGGAATTTTACCTACTGTGAATGTTTGGTGATTATCACAGTAACTGTTTTATAAATATGGCTCATAGTGTACTTATAGCGAGTACAGATTTGTAATTGTAAAACATCTCATAGCAGACACGACCATGCCCCAAACTGTGCTAACTTGACTTTAGCACCAAAACCAGCTTATTTATTTACTCATTGGTGTGGGAGTGCTTTGCTATAATCAGAAAAAAACAAAAAGGCACTAGAGAGTAGGAAGAAGGTTTTTGACAAAAAGACTTTGCATGTCTTTTCTTGCAAACATCTTCACCACCCGGTGACTTTTTCTTTAATTTTAGGTCCAATTTAGGTACTGGAGGTTTGGCAAAAGAGGAATTTTACGCTCTTATTTCCACCAGCCAACTTCTAAGGACAGATGTGTTATTGTTACTCGTTATTCGCATTGTCCTAAAAAGACTTTTCCATTTATTCTTGTTATACGTTAATAAATATTTATAGAAATGAAATACTTGAGGTTTGCAAATGAAAAAACATAGGACATGAACAGTGCAGACCCCAAGACACTTACCTCTGGCGTAAGCAATGTCTTTCGCGAGACATCACTCCCCCTCCACAGGTTCGAGAACAGGTAGACCAGGAGCTCCATTCACCCCACCACTCAGTCACATCTTCATCAAACACCTCACTGCTGTCCTGACAAGAACAGAGAGCCTCAGCAAACAGCACAACACCTTAGTGGCAAAATAAAGGCATGCGTATATAGGTATACATTGGGCCTGATTTATTAGTCTATTAGAAAATAGACTATGATGGGAGAACCTGGGTGATAAGGCAAGCTTGTCCAGGATTGAAAATATTTACTAACTAATAGCAAATGATTTTTAAGAAATCAATTCCAGGTTTGGTGGATAACCCAGGTTCTCCCATAATATTCTATATTCTCCCCTCTTGGAGAGCTTTAATAAATGAGTCTTGCCGTGTCTGAACTGTGTTTCCTCCCCATACAAGATGATGGGACTGCAAAAAGCAACTCAGAAGAAACTCCTCGTGCAACCAAACCAACATAGGTATGTTACTACCAGAATGTGTAAATGTCTTATAGTTAAAAAAGCCATTAAGTAGAACCAAACATGTGAAATGTAAAAAAAACTTTATATACTGATCACTATCATTGCACGTATTCTCTATATCCAGGTATCAGAAAACCAATTTTACAGTGACAGCATAAAAAAAAAACATTAACCTATCTTGTTGAATTACAATCTCCATTCTGTTTAGGAGCAACCCACTGCTGACTTTATGAAGCTTTTTATGTCAAACTCCATGATTCCCTGCTGTACTTCTACCAACCACCAAATCACTACAGGACCCAGTTAAGATGTGAAGATCCCCAGGAGGAACCAACAAGATCAATACTCCCCAAATGTCAGTCACTTGGACATTAGAAGAGGGTGCTTTTGGATTGGCAGCAGATTTTTGGAGCGGCATTTTATAAACTGAAGTGACAAGTTCTCTGGAATTCTTACTTTTATAGTGCTTAGCCATTGCTCAGAGCTTTGGGTTTCTATCATCCTCTATCTGACCTGCTACACAATTCCTTTCTGAATTACTCTAGTGACCACATTACTAACCTACTAATGTCTACCACACTGATTGTAGGAACAACCTATTCTTAGAAATTCTTTATCCTCAGGATGTGGAGAGTTAAGAACACTGCAGAGTCAAGGGTGACACCAAGAAAGCATGCCTGCAAATGGTTGTGTTATTCAGTTACGCTTTGCACCGAAATTACATTTCAGCCACTGAAAACAATCTTTTGTGTTAGTTTCCAGTAACAGTAGACAGATCGCTGTACACGAAGCGCTGTTAAGTTCCATCGAGCGTGGAGTGGGATGGAAATGATAATGGTCTTTAATAATAATATCAATAATAATGATAATATTAATAGTCATCCTTGCTCAGTCATTTAGTGATAAGCCACAACTAGACAACATCAGGGGACAACTGCACACACGCTTGATTTATGCCCAATATGATCACAATTGTTTGTGTTGTGTGACGTTTATCTACAGTGTTCTCCCCAGTCCCTTTTAGCAGGGCACACCGCCCGGCAATTTCACTAACCACTCTGCTATTTTTGAGTGGTTACTGAAAATACCATCCGCCTAAAGCTCCTTCCCACCTAGCTTAAACAAATCCAGAGCATACTGATCTTGTATGTGTAGGTAGTTCAAGAGTAATTTCAGTGGGGTGGGAGGGTGAAGGTTAGTGAGGAAGACAATAAATTCAGTTTTATTGCGGTTGAGCTTCAGGTAACTCTCAGCCATCCATGATCCGATGGCTCACAGGCAGTATGATACTTTATCCAGGACAGATAAGTTGGGGTGTTTTGGGTGCCTGCTTCTCTGTAGCTCATTGTTGTTCCTTCCACTAGCCCCTAACTGTGTTCTGTATTAACCTAGGGGCCACAAGATAAATCTTTAAAGCTCCCACGGGGAAGAGGACTCCTAGAAAAGACAGATACTGTACATTCTTTAGCAAATTAAGTTCTTTCTGCTTTTTTTTTTAATAAAGTATTTTAAAGGCACTAATCATTAAAGCTGAATTAACCATTTAGTTTACATCAACATCCTAGGAACATTAAATCAAAAGGCCTAATGTCTAATAGATAATTTTCTTACAAAAGCAGCTAACATAAAAAAGGAAGGGAAGCAGTGGCCCTTCTGCAGGAGCCCAGCACAATCCAATCAGTCTAAGTCTAAAGCTCCTTCTTCCTCTCAATTGGAGAACTCTGACTCCAAACTGGAAGCAAATTGTACCTCTACAGAGAGATCACTTCTTCCCTACAAGAACTAAGCTCCCACTCTGCAGCTGCTAGGAGAGCACAGGCCTTTCTTCTCACACTGTGGCTCCTGTACAAATAAGTTGAACAAAAAAAAATTACTGATCTGATTTAAATGGAAAGTCCAGTTGTGTTTCAATCTAACAGAAAAGGCATTGACACGTTACCATACAGTGATACAAACGTGTGTTTTTATGTTACCCAGACTATGGCTACGTACAAACGTCAGATGATTCTCTTCTAATAATTGCCTTGGGGCTGATTTCAGACGAGAATCTGATGTGTGTACAGCGCTCCTTGTCCGTCATTCCGAGGAGGGTCCTGGCGGATCCACGGAAGACAAACAATCGTAATTAAAGTGATGGGGAGAGAGTGCAGCCGGGTGCCGCTCCGACATTCTCTCCCATCTCCGTACAGCAGAACGGTTCTGTATGTACAGCGCTCACTCATGCATTGTGCAGTCCTATGTCGTTAGGATCAATTATTGCATGTGTGTACTTACCCTGACAAGGCCATCATTTATTTCCTGTGTCCTGTTTTGTATATGTGAAGTTTATAGTTGAAACCCTTTATTAAATGATGTAGTGTTGAATTATGATAAATTGAGAAAATTGTGAGGAAAAGTGAACTTTTCATAGTTAGGCCTCTCTTGCTATAACATGCATTATTTACCACAATGATTGAAGTGTTAGTTTAAGTAGTCTCCTTTAATTTTGCAGCTCCTAGTAATGCTAGAGATGAAGGAAACACTAAATCCATAAGCCATGCAAGGAATCTAAACACAGCTACAGAAGTCCAACATCAGGGTAGATACAACATCCCAGAAAGTAAAAAACTTGAAATATCAGATTGATCCTCGGGAGGAATTGTGTGAGTGCAGGTCATTTGTCTTCCCCCTTCTTTCTTCTACACTACCCCCAGGCCTGGTGGTGTTAGAAGCTGTAAACCTCTCTTCTAGCTAAAGTGTTTGATCTCCTACTTAAAAGGGACGCCAGCAGTTAAGATGTTCCACCCCTTCACTGCTGGAGGGGCAAGAGCAGAAGGAAAGGATTAGGAAGATGGTGTGAAGTGATAAATGGGGGGATGAGGGAAATGAAGAAAGATGCTTTGTAAATGTTGACAGATGAAACAAACCGTCCACAACCAAAGTGTTCAATCTGCGATTCCTTTCCAAAAAAATCTGGATAAATCCTTTATATCCAAAGCTGAACAGAGAGTGTTAACCTGTGTTGAATCCTATGGCACAGTGGTCTTGAGCTACATAGGGGCTTTAGGAAAAAAAACAAAAAAACATGTGACTTCTTTACTAAGGGTAACCTGAGGTCTCACGATTCTGAAACCACTGAATTTGCAAATTCCTCCATGATTCGGCACATCAGGCGAGAATCTAAAAATTCTGAGAATGTTTTACGATGTGGCCCAATCATATAGAACCTGAGATGGGGAAACTTTCTGCCCTCGGGCCAGTCGCTCATGTAATGATCTGGCTGGGTCGGTTTTCCAAGGACTCCTATTAGCACATGGAGTTCATACTAGATGAATGTTGTCATCTGAGGATAAGGTCCCATTAACTGTCTGCTACAACAGGAGACTGCAAGGCATTATACATCACTGGCCTGTTGTGTTGTGAAACGAGGAGCCAAGTTCATTTGGCCGGGGTAAGAGTATCTGATGCCAGGGGTGGTACTTTTATAATAAAACTTGTACTGGAAACTGGTTGCTTTGGAAAACCCCTGCACCTATCCTTGATCCAGTTATAGGATGTTCTATGGAAAGGAGAGGGGGGAGGAAAGCAAGTGGCACCCGCTGTGTCCTCCTGCATACAATACATTGATCGTTTCTTTTTGATCTTTCATTAAAAAGGAACTAAACTAAAAAGTCCCCCATATAAACAAAAATACACTTACCTTCAATCCCACAGGACAGTCTCACCCATACGGAGGACTCTTCCTTTGGGTCCTGCGTCGTCCCGGCATCTGTCTTCAGGGCGGCGCCATCTTCTTCCGGGTTCTTGTTCCTTTGTCACCTGACTCAGGGGCGAGATCGGGTGATCTAGCTGGGAAAAAAACTTGCCGATCCCACTGCGCAGTGAGTGAGATTGGCAATTTTTTTTCCTTATGACAATGGGGCTGCACCCAATAACCTCCCGGGATGGTGCTGCAGGGGTGCTTCAGGGGTGGTGCTGCGCCCTTTTTAAAAAAAAATTGTGTTGCACTAAAAAAAAAAAACAAAGAGTTTTTACTCTACATAAAAGGGTTGTCTACCTTTTTACATAAAGTGAAATTTCTGAGTTTAGGTACGCTTTATTGTGCTGTGGCCATCAATCCACCACGAGGCAGTGATGAACAACATTAAGGGCCCTCTGTACACATGCTAGATTTGTGCCCAAGAGGAGCATGAACGTTCATTTTAAGCAGCAATCAGTTGTCAAGTGTTTGCAACATCAGGTCCATTTTATTCTTGAAGTTGACTGCAGAGTCCTACTGAAGACAGAACCATGCTCCCAACTACTCCCTTTCTATACTGCAGCTGCAGTTCATTGGTGTGATTCTTGAAATCTGACAGTTTCTTCCAGCCAAGTTGCCAGTTGCTTTTCCGCCTCTGAACGAAAAACTGCACCGCAACCTCACTCAACTTTACCATATAGCGGTTGTCAAACACCGTGTTGAATGGTTGAATAGGGCCAACTGGGGATGGCTGAGTGTTGTTTTGTTTGTTTTTATTCTATTGCAAGTCTGAATTCAAGTGAGGAGCCTCACTGTACTCAATAATGGGCAAAACTGGAAAAATCCCCATAGTTATAAAGAATAAATATAGTCTATAAAATATCTGAGGTCTTCCCTCTGTGTGCACCACAGGTATGGAAAGGCTTTGTCCCTGCATAGGGATCATCTCCATGATGAAGCAAAAAACATGGAAGAATGAACAGATAAACACGCACGCACACAAATATATAAACCAGCACAATCTATATCAGCGTATTTCAACCAGGGTTCATCCAGAAGTTGCTAGATGGGTCCTTAAATCAGAAGCATTTTGTGCCTCCCAGGTCAGTTTAATGGGGAGGATTGATTTTTTGGCTGTCTGTAAAGCTGCGTACACACTGCCAATTTTTGTCGTTGGAAAGGATCTTTCACGATCCTTTCCAACGACAAGGGAGTGCACGATGCATGAACGGTGCTGTACATACAGCACCGTTCATGCTCTATGGAGAGGGGAGGGGGAGAGCGACTGAGCGGCACCCTGCTGCGCGCTCTCCCCTTCTCTTTCATTACGATCGGCTGTCGTCCATCGTCCGTGGATCCGGCAGGTCGGTCGTCCGGACGATGGACGACACCGACTGTACACACGGCAGATTTTCGCCCGATAATTGGCCGATGCCGATTATCGGGCGATAAAAATCTGACGTGTGTACGTAGCTTTAGGGTGACATTATTCCCACTGGCCAGCAATTTAAAAGCCATTCTCAGCGGTTCCCTGGGACCTGAAAGGTATTGAAGGGTTCCCCCATGTTAAAAAGTTGGAGAAAGTCTTTGCTTTACTAGGTGCAGATAACCCCTCTGGAAATACCCATAAATCTGATTACATTGATGACCATCACATGCTCATTGTATACGTTATCCAAATAAATATCTGCCCCCCTAGATGGCTTTTCTACAACATTTATCCCCAGGGTGTTTTTACAAGCAGGGTGCAGGTTGGGCTGCTTGATACAAACATCCTACATTGCATGACTTGTACAGTGCAGACATACATGTTTATAGTGCCAGGTCTCCTATGCATCTAGAAAATGATAACCACATGCGGCATGCCACAGACCGGACAGCTCCACACACACATAGGATATAAAAAGAGAACGCTATACAAACAGACGTGTAATTATAGACACGCATAAACCATGCAGACACACGGCTATTTAAAGGAGACCCGTATGGGGACTGCCATTGATGAATGTTATTGCCTGGCTGCAATGCCAATTCTCTGAGTTCTACAATATACAGATCAGTAAAGTCAGAGAACTCTAAGTTTATGTTATAAATCAGTGGGTTATGATGCTGATCCTCTATAATGAGAATCACAGAAGCAGAACAAGTGCATAGATCAGGAAAGTCGAATCTAAAAAGTCCTTGTTTGCTTGTTGCAGGTCAATATATATATATATAGATCAATGTTTTCACTAAGGAAGTGTGAGTTGATGTGAAGTCAGTGGCATCAAGGACATGGCCAAGCAGCTGGCATTCACAGCACAAGACAGGTTACCTTTAAATGCCCATTCACTGCTACTACATTGATAGATAGATAGATAGATAGATAGATAGATAGATAGATAGATAGATAGATAGATAGATAGTGGGGTGGGTAGATAGATGAATAAATGCTTATCATGTGCAATAATAATAATTATAATATTATTAATAATAATAATAATAACAATTATTATTATTATTATTAATATTATTATTATTACACATTACATACACACACATATATATGTCTTCCTAATGTGTAATACTATGTATATAAATATATCCAATCATGTGCAATAATAATAATTATTTATATAATAAAAAATATTACACATAACACAAATAAATATTTTTTCCTCTTATTGACATGTAATACTATATAGAAATATATTCCATCATGTGCAATAATAATAATAATAATAATAAAATATATTTATATAATAAATAATATTACACATCACACACATATAAATATATTTTTCTTCCTATTGATGTATAATATATAAATATATCCAATCATGTGCAATATTAATAATAAATATTTATATAATAAATAATATTACACATCAGACACACATATAAATATGTCTTCATCCTACTGATGTGTAATACTATATATAAATATATCTAATACTAATAATAAATATTTGGCACATATATCCCTAGCTGATAATGCTGCACACAGAGAGTTATAGGTCTGTAGCAGAGTCACCCCGCTCGCCCTGGAAGAGTCCCCGCACAGGTCACGTGGTGAGGCGCTCGGCTGCCGGTGCGTGTTACCTTAGAGGCAGAGGCTGGGTGCAGGCAGAGGCTGAGGAGCAGGACGGTGAGCCCGGGGGGGCGGCGGACAGACGAGCACATCCCTGTACTGCAGCTGCGGCAGGAAAAGCCTCGGCACCGGCTGGGGCAGCCCGCTCCCTCCCCGCATGGCCAAGTAATTACAGGCTCTGAGCTGTGTGAGGCTGGGGGAGCTCCGAGCCGGGACAGGGGGAGGGGGGAAGGGGGACACAGGAGGATGGAGGGAAGAAGACAGGGCTCAGGGGAGGGAGAGAGGTAGACACCATGATAGGGGGAGGAGAGGGGAGCTGCTGCCACTGGGGTTCTGGGTGGATGAGGAAGGAGAGAAGGGGTGACATATGGAGGGCTGATGCAATATCAGGGGGGGGGATGGCAAGAAATCAGAACATAGACTACTGCTAAAGGGATGATAGCAAGGAAATCTGTGTTCATGTAAGTAGATCAGTAGTTGGGGACACTGCATGGAGTTTACCACGGGACTGCCTAGAGGATCTCCCCCATAACAGAAAGTAACTATAAAGTGTATGTCATTTTTATTTCTTGGATGATCTGGATAGAATAGGAAAGGTCATCTGGAGTTCTTATTGCAGTATGTGTCACCGTTGGGGAGATTTATGGTGACAGTTGTCACTAAAGCAGGAAGTGAGGGGAAATCTGGGATCTCTATCTGAGAGGGAAAGGCTTTTTGTTTTTCTGGCCCTCCTTATTTCCAACTTGGATATATAATAAATTGGACATTATCTTATTGATCCCTGTTGACTGGACAGTTCCCTCCTCTGCCTCCTCCATGTGTTTTTACTGCACTGTTAGTGAAGGAATTATACAGGATATGTTCACCGAATGAACGCCTGAAGAAGCAAACAAGGTGTTTGCGAAACGCGTTGAGTTTGTAATGAGGCTTGGGCCTATTGGTTGAAAGTTTCTTCACTATTATAAATCAATGCTTTAACTAAAGTTACATGTTTTTATCAAATGTGAAATAAAGTTGGCATTTTATGTACTTTTTGGACCACTATTGCCCTAAAAGTACAATTTAGAGATGTTTGGGAGCAAGAGGTGAGAAAAAATTATCCATAAGTGAAGAAAAATCTTCTTGCCCTGGCCCTGCCCTGAAAGTGGAAGTTCCACAGGTGAGGTCCCTTCTCCAAAAAGTCTTCTTACCCATCTGATCGCTTGCTTCACCTGTCAGAATTGCTGAGATGTTCATGTGCTGGGCATTGGTTGGAATACTCCGCACATCTCAGCTTCCCTAGCGGTTACGGGACTCAATGATCTCCCATGTACCAGCGCTGGAGTTACATGATTCCAGCCTGGCCAATCCATAATGACAAAGACTGCGACCAGAAAGAGAAGACGGAAGACGTGCAGCACCGGGACGGAACAAGGACAGAGGAGTATAGCAGATTTATTTCCCTTTAACTAAACCAAAATTTAGGAAAATTTGACAAATTTAGGTAAATTACTGCAGAAGTGACAAGTAATGCCCCTCCCCGCAAATAAAATTTAAGAGGAACTAAACCTAAAATCCCTCAAAATTCACTTACCTTCAATCCCGCAGCACAGTCGATCGGTCCGGAGGTGTCTTCCATCAGTTCCCACGTCGTCCCAGCATCTGTCTTCATGCCGACACTTCAGGCCCTGCCATCTTCGCCTATTCTTCCGGGTTCTTCCTACGTCACCCGACCCAGTCACGAGATCGGGTGGCGTAGGTTGGAAGAAAATTTGCTGATCTCACTGCACATGCGTGAAATCGGCAGTGTTTTTTCTCTTTTGACAAAAAGGCTCCCGCGCATGCCTGAGATATTTGGGCATGTGCAGAAGGAGCACCCAAGAGCCTCCCAGGATGTGTGACGTAGGTATCCTAGGGGGCATTGCGCTCCCATTAATTCTCGATCACTTAGGCAATCAAGAATTAGGGGGCGGTGCTGAACCATTTTTTTTAACCATTTTTTTCTTTAAAAAAAAAAGGGTTGTCTATTAAATGTAGACTGGGCTGTACATGCTGGGTATCCTGGCATCCATAACTGGCTGCTGGGAATCAATGATTTCCTCTGATCTCATTCCAGCCTGGCCAATCAGGAGGGAAGAAGATCCTGAACCTAGAAGAGAAACGGTTGAAGATGTTAGCACCCATGATAAAGCGAGGAGATGTGAATGTAGTTCAAAAATTGCAATCAGACAGGATATAATACAACAGGATTTATTTAGCACCAACATATTACGCAGCGCTGTACATTAAATAGGGGTAGAAAATGACAGTGACACAGGAGGGGGAGAGGACCCTGCCCCAAAGCTTACAATGTAGGTTAGGGATGTCAAACTCAAATACACACGACGGCCAAAAAAAACTTTTTGACCAAGTTTGCGGGCCAACCTTGAAATTTATTGAAAAAATTAAGGAAATTTTTCCTTCTCATTAGATTTAAACACTTCATATGGAAACAAAGAGGTTTTGCTTCACATTTAATCTGGAACAAGCTTATAATACAGAAAGAGGCATAAAAAAAAGTTTATTTGCGGAGCTAAATCTTATGAGTGGCCCGCCGCTGAAACTCCCTCTTCATTGAAATAGTGCCGCTACTAAAATTCCCGGCATTGTTTGCATCTATAAAACAGTCCAATGCAGGGCCACGCATAGGCAGAGAGCCTGCTGGCCTATAGATGCGAGTGATGCCAGGAATTGTAGTAGCGGCGCAATTTCAATGCAGCAGCAGCCACCTGCAGTTTATATTTACGATTCCTTTGGGGGACAAAAAAAAAGGCCATTGGGGGCCCAATTTGGCCCCTGGGCCAGAGTTTGCCACCCCTGATCTAGAAGGTAAGATTATTTTAATCCTGTATATTATTGCAGATGTTCCTGCAATAAAGGACCTGCCTGATTACAATTGTTACCTATAGTTCTACTTTAAAGAGGAACCCAACCAAATTTAAAAAAATGGGTCTAGAATATAAAGGGGAAGTATTAGATCATTTATTGTGCTGTCTCCGTTAGGGAGATTTATTGGGACAATTCCTGTAGTATCACATTGAAAAAAGGAAGTTTCTGTCCCTTCTCTATCCAAAGCTAAAAGGATTTTTCCATTAAATCTACCTAAACAAGTAACATTTGTTGTTTTTTATTTTTTTGACCTTTTTCTTTCAGCTGCAAAGCCAGTTCTTATTTTTTTTTCTTATCAGTCATTTTTATTCCATTGATAGTCATGATCATCCGGATTACTCCCCACCAGGACAGGTGCAGCAACAATCTGCTACATGGATAGCTGGTCATGTAGGTAAGTCTGCAGCACAGACATTACAGAACGCAATAAACATTGAAGTGGATGGTTTGTATTTGGGTGGTCCTTGTTATTTTGCCAATAAATAGATGACTTCTCTGCAGGACACAAAATGTAGGGCTAATTTTCCTTATTGCTGCAACATTAAGAGCACATCAGACTGTCATGCTACTTTATTGAATTTGCTGGTATTGGATTTTGGGATGAAAAGTGCCTTTTCCATCCTTTGTTTTTGTAACCTGACTTTATGCAAGATTTTATTGTAGGAAACACAATATTGTGCATGAATCATTCACTTTTTATTATTTTAAAATGTTAGGGCTGAACAAAAAGCAAACAGTTAATTTGAAATACATCTAAAGAAGCTGTTTTACCTGCCAAAGGATTTGTACTTTTTGCCATGCATTCTAGAACATTACATAGGCCTGCCAGGGAGTACAGTCAAGCCAATGACTTTTCTCTGCTCCAGATGTACATAAAAGTACCCTCAACTCTCATCAATGTACCCTCAACCTGTGACTGGACAGTGACTACTGGCTGCAACTCACCCCTCTAATCATACTGCCCTGCCATCATGTTCCCTGGCAATGAATGGGCAGATTCTTGTGCCGCCTTCTCCCAGTTTAGGAAATACAAGTATCTGAAACCATTGCAAGTTGAGGTAAATACACTGACCCATGGTTTAAAATATTTTTATAACTGCATTATGGCTTCACTGAAGCACTGCTTTGCTTGCATGCCAATATTTTCCTGCCATTTTCTAATATTTGCATTGATGCTTTTGTTAGGAGTCTCCCAATTACCTTTTCATTTACTCTTTGTTTAAAGCAGACCTATCACAAAAATGTTTACTTTACATAAAAGGTTGGATAACCCTCTGTATATAAAGTAAAAATGATCTTTTTTTTTCTTTTACACCCTTTGTTTAACAAAAAACAAAAAAGTGAAGCCCCTCCCCTTCTGACTGAATGGGAGCATAGAGTCTTCTGATTGCTCGTTCTACCCATGCCCGACCTGCATAAAGGGGATATTTTATTCAATGAGAATTTTTTTTTTCCATTTACCGCAGACTAAGTTACTGATCCCGTACCGGCGCTTCAGGTGAGGTAGCCAGAAAAAGAAAGAAGGCAGATGAAGATGGTGGCGCCCAGCCCTTCCTCTGCACCAGGACAAAGGTGGATTACAGAACAGCATGGGACCCAATCAAGGGAAGCTCCAGAGGGATTAGGGACCTGCAAAAGTAAAGATGAGAGTGTTTTTTTATTTTAAGTTTAGTTCCACTTTAATATGTCCTATGTACTGCTTATTTTCTTGTGTTCTTACCTTAATTGAGGTCCCTTTGAAATACCCACTAGTGATCCATGACTATGCCAACTGGTATCAGAAGCATTCCCTCTCAGATTCACTTCTAAACATATGGTAAAAGACACTGTCCACATGTTTTCCTGGAGTGATATTTGTGGCATTGGGACAGATCAAAGAGACCCATTCATGTCAAAGGTTAGGAGTAACTTAGGAGCTGTGCACCCCAGTGTACCACCCCAAACTGATAGGTTGTTAAAACATTCTAATAGAACCTTGAAAGGTATGCTAAAGTGGGTAAGGGTGGAAGAAATTGGGATCTCTTTTTATCATTTTTCCTTCTGCTGACGTCACAAATTTTAATCTAGGAGTCTTAATTTTGTTCTAGTGGGTGCTATTTTATATAGCAGAGGGGCCCATTCACACCTATGCACTTCTGTAATGCATGCTATGCATGATGGTGTGCTACAGTGCCATTCTTGGTAAATATCACCCCAAGGGATCTTTTCAACTATTGCAGCACAGCACAAAGAATAATGACCCTACATTTACTGCGAAGAACTGACCTGGTATTAAAGGGGATAAAAAATTGTGTTATACTCACCTGTGCCATCACTGGCACCCTCATTATCTCCCTTCTTCTATTCCTTGTTCTGATCATTAGCCACCTTGACCAGCTGGGCCAGGATGGCATAACTCCTGTGCAGGCACATAGGAGTGCCTCTAGTCCTGACACCCACAGGGGATATACCCCGGGGATATCTTGGCAACCAATGCTGAGCTGTGTAGCACAGCAAATTTTGACAGAAGAGACAATCAGGTAGGTAAGTATGCTTTTTGCAGAACGGACATTGCATATCCCTTTTCTTCAATTAAGCCAAGCCTGGTCCCAAACTTTTAGTTGAACTACTGGGCCAACAGGTCTTTGAAATCATCTTTAAATTGTAGGCTGAAATTGTTAATAATGCAAAAAGCAATACCAAAATGCCACCTGCATTACCCAGTGGAGCTGTTGAGATTTCAGTTACCTTGGCTCAGACCAGGAAAGAATATTAACAACATTCACTATGCATTTGTTTTCTTGAATAAATCCATATACACCTCGCATGCTAATCTTTTATGCATTACGAGATGCGTGGACAGATGTTTATTGAAGTCCCTTCAATATTGCAGGATATATGATCTACAAGTGTGTGTTTTTTGGGTTAAGAATCCCAATGCTCCCACCTCCCCCAGGTTTTCCAGTCTGTCTTTAAGCCCCCAGGTCTTCTGTTTCCCTCTTCTGCTTTTTTCCCAGACTTAGTATTAGCAATCTAGTATGAGGGGGCTGATGATGTGACTTTCCTATTGAAAGCTTCCTGAGGAAAAGTCCCTAGATGTGATTGCTAAGAGATGTCGTAGGCATCATTTGGGACCTCCTGGGTAAATGGTTTCAAAGCAAAAAGTATCCCCTATTCTCAATCTAAGAAGGGGATAGAGGCTTCACTGTAGATGGTAGGCCCTCCCCCCTTTAATCCCCTACAAATACATAGGACTTGTCAGGAGAGGGAGCCCCCTGGTAGCAATTTTCCCATCCACCTCCCTTTTGACCAGGAATTATTTAAAGTGGAATCAGGTGGCTGACACTAAGCTGGGAAGGTCTGTACAGCACATGTGTACAGCTGATCTGCCATACTCACAAAGAGGTCTCACTCTCCCCTGCAGATAACTTTCTTCAGATGTTTAGCTGCTGGCATCTGTCCTGAGCCCACTTCAACATTGTTACAGATTTTCTACAGTTCTTTACAAAGTCAGTACCATTTCCTACATGCAGAGGATTGGTGTTTTATCACAGCTCATGTTCTTCATGATTTATTTATACATAAAGGTATTGTTTATTAAAATGTAGATTGTACTTAACCTCCAATAATACAGCTGTTAGTTTATCTACAAATAAATTAGCTAAAACTATTTTTTTAGAATATGCAAATGCAAAAATATAACTTGCTTCTGTGCTCCTTAAAGTTTATTTCTGGCAAACGCCATCCCTACAAATGATAAACTCTCCATAGCCTTTCCTATTTTGTACCACTTAAAAAAACACTTAGGGTTCTTTTTATAAAACTGGGAATCAGACATTCCGTCAAACATTCTCTGGTGGGTATCTTCCAGGTCCAAGTGTTTCAATGGCAGTAATTGACTCCCACCAGGGAATGTCCTGTTTTATAAATAGAGCCCATAAATAAAGTCCAACATACCTACCTAAATCTGTGGTTATTTGACTGGCTGGAGTGTATGTCATCTTTCGTATGTACTGCAGTATTGGAAGGTTCTTCTTTAAGTGTCCATGCTTCTGCCTGGATGATGTTGACACTTTTCACAGGATATCCAGCAGTGGGGTCATCTTGGGCTACAGAAGACAGCAATGGCATCCTGACATGATGAAACAAGACCAGACTGCATTACACTAGACTCATGTGTTGAATCTTTGGGGATTACTCCATGAAAAGGTATCAATGAGATACACATGATAGCAGATACAATAGAACAGACTCAGATAAGTAAAATGAAAAAAAGAATGCAGGTGTAGATAAGTTTTCAAATAAAGTTAGCTTTAAAGTATATCAAAACCCAACCACTAAAATCCCATATAAGCTTTAAATACCTTGGCTGGCTGCGGACGGCCCATCCATCGTACTATACCACAACGAAGTAAACATCTTTGGCTGTTGACACTCTCCTTTTGAAGAATACAAAATATCGGTTTATATCTCTATTTACATCAGTCCTGGGGTTTTAGCCGGTGGCAATTTTCCCCCCACTAATTATTAAAACATCCAATTGACTACTTTTGAGACACACCACATTAGAAACCAAACCTCAGTCTTCTCCTCCTGGGAGGACAATTGACTCTGTCATCATCTTTATTGAGAACATACTTACTATTTGCTTAATTTTGGGATATTCACCTGGATAAACAGTCAAATCAATTACTTCAGACTGCAGCCAGTTTACAAAAGCCTTAATAGATGCCGATAGTTGGCTATTTTCAAACTATTATTCAACATGATCTCTGAGAGATTATCGACAGACACAATTCTGGATTCTCAAACCCACTGAGGAAGCCCCATATGGGCGAAACGCATTGGGAACCAAGAATAATCTTTGATGTTTGTCTGTCCAATCGTGCACAGTAATTATTCTGACCACCGAGTCACACTATAGCGTAGGACTGTGTTAGCAGAGCTATGTTTAGTATAGACCACAAGTAGTATCCCTGAATAAACATTTGTATATTTTTATGCTAAAATTGTGCCTAAAAAAAGCCTGTCTTTCTTCCGCTACTTTTTATAATTTTGAAAACTAATAAAATGTCAAAAATACTTGTCAATAATATACAGCTTTCAATAAAAATAACTAGAGATTGTGCCTGTTAAAGGAGGAATACACTCTTTCTCCATCTTCTGCTTTGTCATTTTGTCATATGGACTTCTGATGCAGACTTCTACTGTGTGTCCAACACTTGTGCTATCCATGTCCACCACTGCCACTGCAATAAATGATGTGCAAAGCAAAGGTAGAAGATCTGCTACTAAGGTCTTTATGGTAAAGGGTTGTTTTTTTACGTTTAGGATTTAATAAAATAGATTAATTAGCCATCATTCATGAGAAGAAGTGTTTTGTGTCTGTATTTATGACCTTTTATGTGGTTTACCTCATCCTACACTTCAATATTCCAGAAACTAAATGCTAAATGGTGGCACCATGCAAACTTGCAAATAAAGTAGTCGGCACTCCAAGAAACAGTATCACGCAAATGATTTTCTGAGTTCTAGTAATAAAAAACGGACGTGATGTTATATGGATGCTGCAGTTCCTTTTCTCAGAGATACAGAACAGTTGATCAAGCTAATCAACAGCATTACTTACATATACCAATAAAAGGTGATTGCATAAATAAAACCTTCCCCAGTGTAGGAAAACCATGCCATTTGCAGAGCCAAAAGTATTGGCCATGCATGGGTACTAATAATAAATTCTTTAACATAGATTTGCCATAGTATATTGTAAGCTCTTCTGGGCAGGGTCCTCTCCTCCTCCTTGGTCACTGTCTGTCATTTGCAACCCCTTTTTAATGTACAGCGCTGTGTAATAAGTTGGGGCTTTATACATACTGTTTATTAATAATACAATAGTAAGATATTTTACAGAAAAGGCTGTTCTAAATTCAATCCCTAAAGGAAATTCCCATATTGTGTCTTTTTGTCAATATACGTTACCTTACTAAACACGACTTTCTTCCAAAGAATTCTCAAAAATGTCATTAACCACCAGACACACAAACAAGTGTCTTTTTGTTATGTTTGTTAAACACTGCATGGTTGATTTACTAAAGGAGTTTATGCTCTTTATATAGCAAAGCAAAGTATACCTCTGTAGGGCATAACTCACTTAAGGCTACATACACACGTGCAATAATTATCGTTGGAAACGAACAACTAACGACTGATCATCCAATAATTAACAAAAAAGTGAACAATGACTGGCCAACGATGCTGATGAATGAGGAATGTCGCTGGAAACGAACAACGTCCTGGCTGATCAAATTGGGCGATGATTGTTCGCTATCTATTGTGTTTACATCGTTCAGTGATCGTGGATTGTTCTGTGATACACTTTCTCCTGTACATGTCACTACCTGCATCGTTCAAACAATCGTATCTAGTGTGTGTACATTATTGGTGGATTATATTTGAACAATCGTATCGTTACAGCATGTACAGAATTGTGCACAATACGATCATTCAAAATATTCGTGAAGAAATGTTGATTGGTCGTTAATCGTTCGTTTTCCAACGACAATTATTGCACGTGTGTACGTAGCCTTAGCTAGGGGATGTGGGGAAAATATTTTGCGAAGAATACACAAGCACACTGAAAGAAACAATTAAATTTAAAAAATGAAATAATTGCAATGATTTAGCTTAACCACCTGGGCCTTACACTGAGGTATAGATTTCTGTTCCAAAAGCGTTACACTGTTTTTCATTAAATTTTTTTTTTTAAATTGTAGACCTGTAACTTACAGAAATATGTCCGAACAGGGTTCTAGTAGATATCATGAATATAAAAAATGTTTGAAACACACAATCATGTAAAAAAAAAAATTACTTTTAATAAAATGAAATAAAAGACACAAAAAATCAGCTTAAACAAGAATACATAAACAAATCAAAAATACTGAAAATGCGATAATTCGGTATACTGTATAGTAATATATTTTTCTAAAACACCTCCCTAGTGTCCGTCACATACCTATAGACAAAACCACATAAATATATTTTCTATTATTTTGTATTGGACTGGATACAGGACTTTGTATTCAATCCAATACAAAATGAGAACAAAATTCAAACTCTCATTTTGTATTGGATTGAATACAAACTCCTGTATCCAATCCAATACAAAATGAGAGTTTGAATTTACCAGTTACATACTTTGTATTTATTTTGAATTATTTTGTATTGGATTGGATACAGGAGTTTGTATTCAATCCAATACAAAATGTGTTTGAATGAGTTTCAGTTTGAATTTCCCGCACACGCGCCGACGTCATCGTACGCGCCGACATACACGCACGGCTGGCTTCGACTTCCCGGAGAGGACACCCAACGCTGGAGGACGACGCTGGAACACGACGATGGATGATCGCAGCGGGACCAGGTAAGTGATCGATAAACCCGAACTTTTCTCACTGTATTTTTATACAGTGAGAAAAGTTCGGGTTTATCGATAATTGTAACTTTTTGAAGCCCCTACCAAGGTCGGGCTTATCGCTCAGGTGGTTAAACACGATTGAATGGCTGAAGTCAACAAAGCTTCATCGTATTTACCAAGCAAAGTGAGTTATCCCCTGCAGAGTGTTCATTCTCTATGCTAAGTGAACAGCCTAAAATCCTTTAGTATATCAATGTGTTCAAACATACACTGGCTGGGCTAGTAAGAATTGTGAATACCTTGCATTCAGTATCATGCAGACCATTCTGTAGCAGCAATAGTCTCCACTAAATGTTTTCTATAATTGTTAAGCAGGTTTGCACAATAGCAGCAATTGTAGACCATTTCTCCAAACCTGTTTCAGTTCACTGGTATTTCTGGGAATGCATCTGTGAACAGCTGTCTCAGGTCAACCACAGCCCCTCAATTTGGTTGAGGTCTGGACTCTAATTTTGCAAATCTGGAATACAAATTTTTACTACTTAAGCTTTCTGTTGTTGATCTTCTCCTGTGTTTTAGGTCATTATCTGGTTACATCACGCAGTTTTATGACTCTACAGGTGACAGAACCCCACTCAATAAATATTCTTGTAAAATGAGCATTTTATTTTTTACGTAGTACAGTTTTTTGTAATGATATAGATGAAGCCACATTTTGGAATTTATGGCGAAATCCAAAAAGTTACAAAGGGTTTCATGAAACTGTACAATCCATACAAGATCCAATCATTTTAAACTATGTGTTCAGATTCTTCATCACTTCCTTACATGCTTGTGCTAGTTTAAAGAATATGTGTGCTGTGTTCAAAAATTCCCGTTATCTTATCCAAGCTATGCAGACATTACCAATCTATGTCCAGCTCAATTCTAGCAAGGTTCACGAGTTTCATTACCTATGAACAGAAATGCTTAGACACTCCCATGAAAACTTACTTTAGGAATGGGGATGAAGGCTATGTACACACGTCAGATGACTCTCGTCCAATAATTACCTCAGGGCTGATATCGAAAGAGAATCTGGCGTGTGTACAGCGTTTGTTGTTCGGACGACGGTGCTGGCGGATCCACTGAGGTCGAATGGTCCTAATGAAGTGGGGAGAGAGCGCAGCGGGGTGCAGCTCCATTGTTCTCCTCCCCTCTCCATAGAGCAGAACGGTGCTGTATGTACAGCACTTGTTCATGCTTCGTTCAGTCTTTTGTCGTTAGAAAGGATCATGAAAGATCCTTTCCAATGACAATTATGGCACATGTTTACCCAGCCTATGTTCCGCAATTCCTTTAATTCACCCTTCTTTTCCCCACATGTGCTCTTTAATTTTCTTTTCTACCTAACAAACTTTATTGGGCTTTTGGACTGTACAGACACTTTGAACATATTAATCTGCTCTGTAGTAAACCAAGTTCCATTTTTCTAACATGCAGATAGGGGTAGGCTCCTGTTCTATGACCACATAAAAATAATCCTTGTGAGATTTAAAAAAAATCTACAGTCTTAAAGTCAATGGAGAAAAACTCTGTGTGTCCTCAAGCCTCTTTCAAGTACTATTTTACCAATCTGAATTTTAGTTCTTAAGTCTGGCTTTCCTCAACATTTCATCTATAGGACAGTTTAAAAGACAATAAATACAGGCAAAATATAAGCAGGTTTCCACCAAGGATTTAGAAAACCTTTCCATTGCAAACATTGTAATGTTTGGTAAATTTTGCAATATCTGTACCCCTGACAGTGAGCATGTTAAAAATGAGACACCAAGTAGCTCTGGAGGGTCTACTTATCAGAATTGCCTAGCAGACATTACCATGATACATCTCAATCTTAAAATACAAAAAAAAAACAAATTTGAGACTTTCAACGGTCAATATATAGCATTACAAACAAATGTATTTCAAACAAACTTTATTGCTACACCATAACTCAAAACATAAAAAATTACAATAAAATACCGTATTTTTCGGACCATAAGAC